>NW_025422504.1:0-192743 GCF_904849725.1 Hordeum vulgare subsp. vulgare
AGAATAGGGCAAAACTGCGAGTTTTGACGAGTTCCCCGTAAACGGACCCTAGGTTTCCCGAAATATTCCAATCGCAGCAGGACCCAAAATCAGAGACTAATAGCATACAAAAGTGGCCAGAATAGGCGAAAATTGCGAGTTTTGATGAGTTCCGCGTAACCGGAGCCCGGGGTTCCCCAAACATTCGGATTGCAGCACGATCCAAAATCAGTGAGTAATAGCACACAAACCTGACCGGAATAGGTCAAACTGCGAGTTTTGACTAGTTCCCCGAAACCGGACCGAGAGTTCCCGAAAAATTTGGAACGCAGGAGGACCCAAAATCAGTGACTAATAGGATACAAACCTAGCCATAATAGGCCAAAACTATGAGTTTTGACGAGTTACCTGTAACCGGCCCGAGGGTTCCCGAAGCGTCTAGATCGTACTACGACCCGAATTCTGTGACTAATAGCATACAAAACTGGCCGGAATAGGCCAAAATTGCGAGTTTTTAAGAGTTCCCTATAACCAGACCACGAGGTTACCGAAACGTCGGATCGCAGCACGACCCAAAATCAGTGAATAATAGGATACAAAATTGCCTAAATAGGCCAAAACTGTGAGTTTTGACGAGTTCCACGTAACCGGACCCTGGGTGCGCGACACATTCGGATCGTAGCAGGACCCAAAATCAGTGAGTAATTGCATACAAACCTGGCCCGAATAGGCCAAAATTGCGAGTTTTCACGAGTTAGCCGTAACCGGACCACGGTGTTCCGAAACTTTCGGATCACATCATGACCCAAAATCAGTGAGTAATAGCATACAAACCTGGCCGGAAGAGGGCAAAACTGCGAGTTTTGACGAGTTCCCCGTAAACGGACCATAGGGTTCCCGAAATATTCCAATCATAGTAGGACCCAAAATCAGTGACTAATGGCATACAGAAGTGGCCAGAATAGGCCAAAATTGCGAGTTTTCACAAGTTCCCGTAACCGGACCCCGGGGTTGCCGGAACGTTTGGATCACATCATGACCAAAAATCAGTGACTAATAGCATACAAAAGTGGCCAGAATAGGCCCGGGGTTCGCAAAACAATCGGATCGCAGCATGCTCCAAAATTAGTGAGTAATAGAATATAAACCTGGCCGAATAGGTCAAAACTGCGAGTTTTGACGTGTTCCCTGAAACCGGACCCTGGGGTTCCCAAAATGTTTGGATCGCAGCAGGAACCAAAATCAGTGAGTAATAGCATACAAAACTGGTCGGAATAGACCAAAACCGCGAATTTTGATAAATTCCCCGTAACCGGACCCCGGTGTTCCCAAAATGTTTGGATCGCAACAGGAACAAAAATAAGTGAGTAATAGCATACAAACCTGGCCAGAATAGGTAAAACTAAGAGTTTTGACAAGTTCGCCAAAAACGGACCCCGGGGTTCCCAAAACGTTTGGACCGGAGCAGGACCCAAAATCAGTGAGTAATAGCATATGAAACTGGCCAGAATAGGGCAAAACTGCGAGTTTTGACGAGTTCCCCGTAAACGGACCCTAGGTTTCCAGAAATATTCCAATCGCAGCAGGACCCAAAATCAGTGACTAATAGCATACAAAAGTGGCCAGAATAGGCGAAAATTGCGAGTTTTGATGAGTTCCGCGTAACCAGAGCCCGGGGTTCACAAAACATTCGGATCGCAACACGATCCAAAATCAGTGAGTAATAGCATACAAACCTGACCGGAATAGGTCAAACTGCGAGTTTTGACTAGTTCCCCGAAACCGGACCCAAAGTTCCCGAATAATTTGGAACGCAGGAGGACCCAAAATCAGTGACTAATAGGATACAAACCTAGCCATAATAGGCCAAAACTATGAGTTTTGACGAGTTACTTGTAACCGGCCCCAGGGTTCGCGAAGCGTCTAGATCGTAGTACGACCCGAATTCAGTGACTAATAGCATACAAAACTGGCCGAAATAGGCCAAAATTGCGAGTTTTTAAGAGTTCCCTATAACCAGACCACGAGGTTACCGAAACGTCGGATCGCAGCATGACCCGAAATCAGTGAATAATAGGATACAAAATTGCCACAATAGGCCAAAATTGCGAGTTTTGACGAGTTCCCCAAAACCGGACCCTGGGTTCCCAAAATGTTTGGATCGCAGCAGGAACCAAAATCAGTGAGTAATAGCATACAAAACTGGTCGGAATAGACCAAAACCGCGAGTCTGTGATAAATTCCACGTAACCGGACCCCGGTGTTCCCAAAATGTTTGGATCGCAGCAGGAACAAAAATCAGCGAGTAATAGCATACAAACCTGGCCAGAATAGGTAAAATAAAGAGTTTTGACAAGTTCGCCAAAAACGGACCCGGGGGTTCCCAAAACGTTTGGACCGGAGCACGACCCACAATCAGTGAGTAATAGCATATGAAACTGGCCAGAATAGGGCAAAACTGCGAGTTTTGACGAGTTCCCCGTAAACGGACCCTAGGTTTCCCGAAATATTCCAATCGCAGCAGGACCCAAAATCAGAGACTAATAGCATACAAAAGTGGCCAGAATAGGCGAAAATTGCGAGTTTTGATGAGTTCCGCGTAACCGGAGCCCGGGGTTCCCCAAACATTCGGATTGCAGCACGATCCAAAATCAGTGAGTAATAGCACACAAACCTGACCGGAATAGGTCAAACTGCGAGTTTTGACTAGTTCCCCGAAACCGGACCGAGAGTTCCCGAAAAATTTGGAACGCAGGAGGACCCAAAATCAGTGACTAATAGGATACAAACCTAGCCATAATAGGCCAAAACTATGAGTTTTGACGAGTTACCTGTAACCGGCCCCAGGGTTCCCGAAGCGTCTAGATCGTACTACGACCCGAATTCTGTGACTAATAGCATACAAAACTGGCCGGAATAGGCCAAAATTGCGAGTTTTTAAGAGTTCCCTATAACCAGACCACGAGGTTACCGAAACGTCGGATCGCAGCACGACCCAAAATCAGTGAATAATAGGATACAAAATTGCCTAAATAGGCCAAAACTGTGAGTTTTGACGAGTTCCACGTAACCGGACCCTGGGTGCGCGACACATTCGGATCGTAGCAGGACCCAAAATCAGTGAGTAATTGCATACAAACCTGGCCCGAATAGGCCAAAATTGCGAGTTTTCACGAGTTAGCCGTAACCGGACCACGGTGTTCCCGAAACTTTCGGATCACATCATGACCCAAAATCAGTGAGTAATAGCATACAAACCTGGCCGGAAGAGGGCAAAACTGCGAGTTTTGACGAGTTCCCCGTAAACGGACCATAGGGTTCCCGAAATATTCCAATCATAGTAGGACCCAAAATCAGTGACTAATAGCATACAGAAGTGGCCAGAATAGGCCAAAATTGCGAGTTTTCACAAGTTCCCGTAACCGGACCCCGGGGTTGCCGGAACGTTTGGATCACATCATGACCAAAAATCAGTGACTAATAGCATACAAAAGTGGCCAGAATAGGCCCGGGGTTCGCAAAACAATCGGATCGCAGCATGCTCCAAAATTAGTGAGTAATAGAATATAAACCTGGCCGAATAGGTCAAAACTGCGAGTTTTGACGTGTTCCCTGAAACCGGACCCTGGGGTTCCCAAAATGTTTGGATCGCAGCAGGAACCAAAATCAGTGAGTAATAGCATACAAAACTGGTCGGAATAGACCAAAACCGCGAATTTTGATAAATTCCCCGTAACCGGACCCCGGTGTTCCCAAAATGTTTGGATCGCAACAGGAACAAAAATAAGTGAGTAATAGCATACAAACCTGGCCAGAATAGGTAAAACTAAGAGTTTTGACAAGTTCGCCAAAAACGGACCCCGGGGTTCCCAAAACGTTTGGACCGGAGCAGGACCCAAAATCAGTGAGTAATAGCATATGAAACTGGCCAGAATAGGGCAAAACTGCGAGTTTTGACGAGTTCCCCGTAAACGGACCCTAGGTTTCCAGAAATATTCCAATCGCAGCAGGACCCAAAATCAGTGACTAATAGCATACAAAAGTGGCCAGAATAGGCGAAAATTGCGAGTTTTGATGAGTTCCGCGTAACCAGAGCCCGGGGTTCACAAAACATTCGGATCGCAACACGATCCAAAATCAGTGAGTAATAGCATACAAACCTGACCGGAATAGGTCAAACTGCGAGTTTTGACTAGTTCCCCGAAACCGGACCCAAAGTTCCCGAATAATTTGGAACGCAGGAGGACCCAAAATCAGTGACTAATAGGATACAAACCTAGCCATAATAGGCCAAAACTATGAGTTTTGACGAGTTACTTGTAACCGGCCCCAGGGTTCGCGAAGCGTCTAGATCGTAGTACGACCCGAATTCAGTGACTAATAGCATACAAAACTGGCCGGAATAGGCCAAAATTGCGAGTTTTTAAGAGTTCCCTATAACCAGACCACGAGGTTACCGAAACGTCGGATCGCAGCATGACCCGAAATCAGTGAATAATAGGATACAAAATTGCCACAATAGGCCAAAATTGCGAGTTTTGACGAGTTCCCCAAAACCGGACCCTGGGTTCCCAAAATGTTTGGATCGCAGCAGGAACCAAAATCAGTGAGTAATAGCATACAAAACTGGTCGGAATAGACCAAAACCGCGAGTCTGTGATAAATTCCACGTAACCGGACCCCGGTGTTCCCAAAATGTTTGGATCGCAGCAGGAACAAAAATCAGCGAGTAATAGCATACAAACCTGGCCAGAATAGGTAAAATAAAGAGTTTTGACAAGTTCGCCAAAAACGGACCCGGGGGATCCCAAAACGTTTGGACCGGAGCACGACCCACAATCAGTGAGTAATAGCATATGAAACTGGCCAGAATAGGGCAAAACTGCGAGTTTTGACGAGTTCCCCGTAAACGGACCCTAGGTTTCCCGAAATATTCCAATCGCAGCAGGACCCAAAATCAGAGACTAATAGCATACAAAAGTGGCCAGAATAGGCGAAAATTGCGAGTTTTGATGAGTTCCGCGTAACCGGAGCCCGGGGTTCCCCAAACATTCGGATTGCAGCACGATCCAAAATCAGTGAGTAATAGCACACAAACCTGACCGGAATAGGTCAAACTGCGAGTTTTGACTAGTTCCCCGAAACCGGACCGAGAGTTCCCGAAAAATTTGGAACGCAGGAGGACCCAAAATCAGTGACTAATAGGATACAAACCTAGCCATAATAGGCCAAAACTATGAGTTTTGACGAGTTACCTGTAACCGGCCCCAGGGTTCCCGAAGCGTCTAGATCGTACTACGACCCGAATTCTGTGACTAATAGCATACAAAACTGGCCGGAATAGGCCAAAATTGCGAGTTTTTAAGAGTTCCCTATAACCAGACCACGAGGTTACCGAAACGTCGGATCGCAGCACGACCCAAAATCAGTGAATAATAGGATACAAAATTGCCTAAATAGGCCAAAACTGTGAGTTTTGACGAGTTCCACGTAACCGGACCCTGGGTGCGCGACACATTCGGATCGTAGCAGGACCCAAAATCAGTGAGTAATTGCATACAAACCTGGCCCGAATAGGCCAAAATTGCGAGTTTTCACGAGTTAGCCGTAACCGGACCACGGTGTTCCCGAAACTTTCGGATCACATCATGACCCAAAATCAGTGAGTAATAGCATACAAACCTGGCCGGAAGAGGGCAAAACTGCGAGTTTTGACGAGTTCCCCGTAAACGGACCATAGGGTTCCCGAAATATTCCAATCATAGTAGGACCCAAAATCAGTGACTAATGGCATACAGAAGTGGCCAGAATAGGCCAAAATTGCGAGTTTTCACAAGTTCCCGTAACCGGACCCCGGGGTTGCCGGAACGTTTGGATCACATCATGACCAAAAATCAGTGACTAATAGCATACAAAAGTGGCCAGAATAGGCCCGGGGTTCGCAAAACAATCGGATCGCAGCATGCTCCAAAATTAGTGAGTAATAGAATATAAACCTGGCCGAATAGGTCAAAACTGCGAGTTTTGACGTGTTCCCTGAAACCGGACCCTGGGGTTCCCAAAATGTTTGGATCGCAGCAGGAACCAAAATCAGTGAGTAATAGCATACAAAACTGGTCGGAATAGACCAAAACCGCGAATTTTGATAAATTCCCCGTAACCGGACCCCGGTGTTCCCAAAATGTTTGGATCGCAACAGGAACAAAAATAAGTGAGTAATAGCATACAAACCTGGCCAGAATAGGTAAAACTAAGAGTTTTGACAAGTTCGCCAAAAACGGACCCCGGGGTTCCCAAAACGTTTGGACCGGAGCAGGACCCAAAATCAGTGAGTAATAGCATATGAAACTGGCCAGAATAGGGCAAAACTGCGAGTTTTGACGAGTTCCCCGTAAACGGACCCTAGGTTTCCAGAAATATTCCAATCGCAGCAGGACCCAAAATCAGTGACTAATAGCATACAAAAGTGGCCAGAATAGGCGAAAATTGCGAGTTTTGATGAGTTCCGCGTAACCAGAGCCCGGGGTTCACAAAACATTCGGATCGCAACACGATCCAAAATCAGTGAGTAATAGCATACAAACCTGACCGGAATAGGTCAAACTGCGAGTTTTGACTAGTTCCCCGAAACCGGACCCAAAGTTCCCGAATAATTTGGAACGCAGGAGGACCCAAAATCAGTGACTAATAGGATACAAACCTAGCCATAATAGGCCAAAACTATGAGTTTTGACGAGTTACTTGTAACCGGCCCCAGGGTTCGCGAAGCGTCTAGATCGTAGTACGACCCGAATTCAGTGACTAATAGCATACAAAACTGGCCGGAATAGGCCAAAATTGCGAGTTTTTAAGAGTTCCCTATAACCAGACCACGAGGTTACCGAAACGTCGGATCGCAGCATGACCCGAAATCAGTGAATAATAGGATACAAAATTGCCACAATAGGCCAAAATTGCGAGTTTTGACGAGTTCCCCAAAACCGGACCCTGGGTTCCCAAAATGTTTGGATCGCAGCAGGAACCAAAATCAGTGAGTAATAGCATACAAAACTGGTCGGAATAGACCAAAACCGCGAGTCTGTGATAAATTCCACGTAACCGGACCCCGGTGTTCCCAAAATGTTTGGATCGCAGCAGGAACAAAAATCAGCGAGTAATAGCATACAAACCTGGCCAGAATAGGTAAAATAAAGAGTTTTGACAAGTTCGCCAAAAACGGACCCGGGGGATCCCAAAACGTTTGGACCGGAGCACGACCCACAATCAGTGAGTAATAGCATATGAAACTGGCCAGAATAGGGCAAAACTGCGAGTTTTGACGAGTTCCCCGTAAACGGACCCTAGGTTTCCCGAAATATTCCAATCGCAGCAGGACCCAAAATCAGAGACTAATAGCATACAAAAGTGGCCAGAATAGGCGAAAATTGCGAGTTTTGATGAGTTCCGCGTAACCGGAGCCCGGGGTTCCCCAAACATTCGGATTGCAGCACGATCCAAAATCAGTGAGTAATAGCACACAAACCTGACCGGAATAGGTCAAACTGCGAGTTTTGACTAGTTCCCCGAAACCGGACCGAGAGTTCCCGAAAAATTTGGAACGCAGGAGGACCCAAAATCAGTGACTAATAGGATACAAACCTAGCCATAATAGGCCAAAACTATGAGTTTTGACGAGTTACCTGTAACCGGCCCCAGGGTTCCCGAAGCGTCTAGATCGTACTACGACCCGAATTCTGTGACTAATAGCATACAAAACTGGCCGGAATAGGCCAAAATTGCGAGTTTTTAAGAGTTCCCTATAACCAGACCACGAGGTTACCGAAACGTCGGATCGCAGCACGACCCAAAATCAGTGAATAATAGGATACAAAATTGCCTAAATAGGCCAAAACTGTGAGTTTTGACGAGTTCCACGTAACCGGACCCTGGGTGCGCGACACATTCGGATCGTAGCAGGACCCAAAATCAGTGAGTAATTGCATACAAACCTGGCCCGAATAGGCCAAAATTGCGAGTTTTCACGAGTTAGCCGTAACCGGACCACGGTGTTCCCGAAACTTTCGGATCACATCATGACCCAAAATCAGTGAGTAATAGCATACAAACCTGGCCGGAAGAGGGCAAAACTGCGAGTTTTGACGAGTTCCCCGTAAACGGACCATAGGGTTCCCGAAATATTCCAATCATAGTAGGACCCAAAATCAGTGACTAATAGCATACAGAAGTGGCCAGAATAGGCCAAAATTGCGAGTTTTCACAAGTTCCCGTAACCGGACCCCGGGGTTGCCGGAACGTTTGGATCACATCATGACCAAAAATCAGTGACTAATAGCATACAAAAGTGGCCAGAATAGGCCCGGGGTTCGCAAAACAATCGGATCGCAGCATGCTCCAAAATTAGTGAGTAATAGAATATAAACCTGGCCGAATAGGTCAAAACTGCGAGTTTTGACGTGTTCCCTGAAACCGGACCCTGGGGTTCCCAAAATGTTTGGATCGCAGCAGGAACCAAAATCAGTGAGTAATAGCATACAAAACTGGTCGGAATAGACCAAAACCGCGAATTTTGATAAATTCCCCGTAACCGGACCCCGGTGTTCCCAAAATGTTTGGATCGCAACAGGAACAAAAATAAGTGAGTAATAGCATACAAACCTGGCCAGAATAGGTAAAACTAAGAGTTTTGACAAGTTCGCCAAAAACGGACCCCGGGGTTCCCAAAACGTTTGGACCGGAGCAGGACCCAAAATCAGTGAGTAATAGCATATGAAACTGGCCAGAATAGGACAAAACTGCGAGTTTTGACGAGTTCCCCGTAAACGGACCCTAGGTTTCCAGAAATATTCCAATCGCAGCAGGACCCAAAATCAGTGACTAATAGCATACAAAAGTGGCCAGAATAGGCGAAAATTGCGAGTTTTGATGAGTTCCGCGTAACCAGAGCCCGGGGTTCACAAAACATTCGGATCGCAACACGATCCAAAATCAGTGAGTAATAGCATACAAACCTGACCGGAATAGGTCAAACTGCGAGTTTTGACTAGTTCCCCGAAACCGGACCCAAAGTTCCCGAATAATTTGGAACGCAGGAGGACCCAAAATCAGTGACTAATAGGATACAAACCTAGCCATAATAGGCCAAAACTATGAGTTTTGACGAGTTACTTGTAACCGGCCCCAGGGTTCGCGAAGCGTCTAGATCGTAGTACGACCCGAATTCAGTGACTAATAGCATACAAAACTGGCCGGAATAGGCCAAAATTGCGAGTTTTTAAGAGTTCCCTATAACCAGACCACGAGGTTACCGAAACGTCGGATCGCAGCATGACCCGAAATCAGTGAATAATAGGATACAAAATTGCCACAATAGGCCAAAACTGTGAGTTTTGACGAGTTCCACGTAACCGGACCCTGGGGTTCGCGACACATTCGGATCGTAGCAGGACCCAAAATCAGTGAGTAATTGCATACAAACCTGGCCGGAATAGGCCAAAACTACGAGTTTTCACGAGTTAGCCGTAACCGGACCACGGTGTTCCCGAAACTTTCGGATCACATCATGACCCAAAATCAGTGAGTAATAGCATACAAACCTGACCGGAATGGGGCAAAACTGCGAGTTTTGACGAGTTCCCCGTAAACGGACCATAGGGTTCCCGAAATATTCCAATCATAGCAGGACCCAAAATGAGTGAGTAATAGCATACAAACCTGGCCGAATAGGTCAAAACTGCGAGTTTTGACGAGTTCCCCGACACCGGACCCAGCGTTCCCGAAAAATTTGGAACGCAGGAGGAACCAAAATCAGTGACTAATAGGATACAAAATTGGCCACAATAGGCCAAAGCTGCGAGTTTTGACGGGTTCCCTATAACCGGACATCGGGGTTCCCGAAGCGTCTGGATCGTAGTAGGACCCAAAATCAGTGATTAATAGCATACAAAAGTTGCCAGAATAGGCCAAAATTGCGAGTTTTTACGACTTCCCCAAAACCTGAGCCCGGGGTTCGCAAAACATTCGAATCGCAGCACCATCCAAAATCAGTGAGTAATAGCATATAAACCTGGCCGGAATAGGTCAAAACTGCGAGTTTTGACGAGTTCCCCGAAACCGGACCCTGGGGTTCCCAAAATGTTTGGATCACAGTAGGAACCAAAATCAGTGAGTAATAGCATACAAAACTGGTCGGAATAGACCAAAACCGCGAGTTTTGATAAATTCCCCGTAACCGGACCCCGGTGTTCCCAAAATGTTTGGATCGCAACAGGAACAAAAATCAGTGAGTAATAGCATACAAACCTGGCCAGAATAGGTAAAACTAAGAGTTTTTACAAGTTCGCCAAAAACGGACCCCGGGGTTCCCAAAACGTTTGGACCGGAGCAGGACCCAAAATCAGTGAGTAAAACTGCGAGTTTTGACGAGTTCCCCGTAAACGGACCATAGGGTTCCCGAAATATTCCAATCATAGCAGGACCCAAAATGAGTGAGTAATAGCATACAAACCTGGCCGAATAGGTCAAAACTGCGAGTTTTGACGAGTTCCCCGACACCGGACCCAGCGTTCCCGAAAAATTTGGAACGCAGGAGGAACCAAAATCAGTGACTAATAGGATACAAAATTGGCCACAATAGGCCAAAGCTGCGAGTTTTGACGGGTTCCCTATAACCGGACATCGGGGTTCCCGAAGCATCTGGATCGCAGTAGGACCCAAAATCAGTGATTAATAGCATACAAAAGTTGCCAGAATAGGCCAAAATTGCGAGTTTTTACGACTTCCCCGAAACCTGAGCCCGGGGTTCGCAAAACATTCGAATCGCAGCACGATCCAAAATCAGTGAGTAATAGCATATAAACCTGGCCGGAATAGGTCAAAACTGCGAGTTTTGACGAGTTCCCCGAAACCGGACCCTGGGGTTCCCAAAATGTTTGGATCGCAGTAGGAACCAAAATCAGTGAGTAATAGCATACAAAACTGGTCGGAATAGACCAAAACCGCGAGTTTTGATAAATTCCCCGTAACCGGACCCCGGTGTTCCCAAAATGTTTGGATCGCAACAGGAACAAAAATCAGTGAGTAATAGCATACAAACCTGGCCAGAATAGGTAAAACTAAGAGTTTTTACAAGTTCGCCAAAAACGGACCCCGGGGTTCCCAAAACGTTTGGACCGGAGCAGGACCCAAAATCAGTGAGTAAAACTGCGAGTTTTGACGAGTTCCCCGTAAACGGACCATAGGGTTCCCGAAATATTCCAATCATAGCAGGACCCAAAATGAGTGAGTAATAGCATACAAACCTGGCCGAATAGGTCAAAACTGCGAGTTTTGACGAGTTCCCCGACACCGGACCCAGCGTTCCCGAAAAATTTGGAACGCAGGAGGAACCAAAATCAGTGACTAATAGGATACAAAATTGGCCACAATAGGCCAAAGCTGCGAGTTTTGACGGGTTCCCTATAACCGGACATCGGGGTTCCCGAAGCGTCTGGATCGCAGTAGGACCCAAAATCAGTGATTAATAGCATACAAAAGTTGCCAGAATAGGCCAAAATTGCGAGTTTTTACGACTTCCCCAAAACCTGAGCCCGGGGTTCGCAAAACATTCGAATCGCAGCACGATCCAAAATCAGTGAGTAATAGCATATAAACCTGGCCGGAATAGGTCAAAACTGCGAGTTTTGACGAGTTCCCCGAAACCGGACCCTGGGGTTCCCAAAATGTTTGGATCACAGTAGGAACCAAAATCAGTGAGTAATAGCATACAAAACTGGTCGGAATAGACCAAAACCGCGAGTTTTGATAAATTCCCCGTAACCGGACCCCGGTGTTCCCAAAATGTTTGGATCGCAACAGGAACAAAAATCAGTGAGTAATAGCATACAAACCTGGCCAGAATAGGTAAAACTAAGAGTTTTTACAAGTTCGCCAAAAACGGACCCCGGGGTTCCCAAAACGTTTGGACCGGAGCAGGACCCAAAATCAGTGAGTAAAACTGCGAGTTTTGACGAGTTCCCCGTAAACGGACCATAGGGTTCCCGAAATATTCCAATCATAGCAGGACCCAAAATGAGTGAGTAATAGCATACAAACCTGGCCGAATAGGTCAAAACTGCGAGTTTTGACGAGTTCCCCGACACCGGACCCAGCGTTCCCGAAAAATTTGGAACGCAGGAGGAACCAAAATCAGTGACTAATAGGATACAAAATTGGCCACAATAGGCCAAAGCTGCGAGTTTTGACGGGTTCCCTATAACCGGACATCGGGGTTCCCGAAGCATCTGGATCGCAGTAGGACCCAAAATCAGTGATTAATAGCATACAAAAGTTGCCAGAATAGGCCAAAATTGCGAGTTTTTACGACTTCCCCGAAACCTGAGCCCGGGGTTCGCAAAACATTCGAATCGCAGCACGATCCAAAATCAGTGAGTAATAGCATATAAACCTGGCCGGAATAGGTCAAAACTGCGAGTTTTGACGAGTTCCCCGAAACCGGACCCTGGGGTTCCCAAAATGTTTGGATCGCAGTAGGAACCAAAATCAGTGAGTAATAGCATACAAAACTGGTCGGAATAGACCAAAACCGCGAGTTTTGATAAATTCCCCGTAACCGGACCCCGGTGTTCCCAAAATGTTTGGATCGCAACAGGAACAAAAATCAGTGAGTAATAGCATACAAACCTGGCCAGAATAGGTAAAACTAAGAGTTTTTACAAGTTCGCCAAAAACGGACTCCGGGGTTCCCAAAACGTTTGGACCGGAGCAGGACCCAAAATCAGTGAGTAAAACTGCGAGTTTTGACGAGTTCCCCGTAAACGGACCATAGGGTTCCCGAAATATTCCAATCATAGCAGGACCCAAAATGAGTGAGTAATAGCATACAAACCTGGCCGAATAGGTCAAAACTGCGAGTTTTGACGAGTTCCCCGACACCGGACCCAGCGTTCCCGAAAAATTTGGAACGCAGGAGGAACCAAAATCAGTGACTAATAGGATACAAAATTGGCCACAATAGGCCAAAGCTGCGAGTTTTGACGGGTTCCCTATAACCGGACATCGGGGTTCCCGAAGCATCTGGATCGCAGTAGGACCCAAAATCAGTGATTAATAGCATACAAAAGTTGCCAGAATAGGCCAAAATTGCGAGTTTTTACGACTTCTCCGAAACCTGAGCCCGGGGTTCGCAAAACATTCGAATCGCAGCACGATCCAAAATCAGTGAGTAATAGCATATAAACCTGGCCGGAATAGGTCAAAACTGCGAGTTTTGACGAGTTCCCCGAAACCGGACCCTGGGGTTCCCAAAATGTTTGGATCGCAGTAGGAACCAAAATCAGTGAGTAATAGCATACAAAACTGGTCGGAATAGACCAAAACCGCGAGTTTTGATAAATTCCCCGTAACCGGACCCCGGTGTTCCCAAAATGTTTGGATCGCAACAGGAACAAAAATCAGTGAGTAATAGCATACAAACCTGGCCAGAATAGGTAAAACTAAGAGTTTTTACAAGTTCGCCAAAAACGGACCCCGGGGTTCCCAAAACGTTTGGACCGGAGCAGGACCCAAAATCAGTGAGTAAAACTGCGAGTTTTGACGAGTTCCCCGTAAACGGACCATAGGGTTCCCGAAATATTCCAATCATAGCAGGACCCAAAATGAGTGAGTAATAGCATACAAACCTGGCCGAATAGGTCAAAACTGCGAGTTTTGACGAGTTCCCCGACACCGGACCCAGCGTTCCCGAAAAATTTGGAACGCAGGAGGAACCAAAATCAGTGACTAATAGGATACAAAATTGGCCACAATAGGCCAAAGCTGCGAGTTTTGACGGGTTCCCTATAACCGGACATCGGGGTTCCCGAAGCATCTGGATCGCAGTAGGACCCAAAATCAGTGATTAATAGCATACAAAAGTTGCCAGAATAGGCCAAAATTGCGAGTTTTTACGACTTCCCCGAAACCTGAGCCCGGGGTTCGCAAAACATTCAAATCGCAGCACGATCCAAAATCAGTGAGTAATAGCATATAAACCTGGCCGGAATAGGTCAAAACTGCGAGTTTTGACGAGTTCCCCGAAACCGGACCCTGGGGTTCCCAAAATGTTTGGATCGCAGTAGGAACCAAAATCAGTGAGTAATAGCATACAAAACTGGTCGGAATAGACCAAAACCGCGAGTTTTGATAAATTCCCCGTAACCGGACCCCGGTGTTCCCAAAATGTTTGGATCGCAACAGGAACAAAAATCAGTGAGTAATAGCATACAAACCTGGCCAGAATAGGTAAAACTAAGAGTTTTTACAAGTTCGCCAAAAACGGACCCCGGGGTTCCCAAAACGTTTGGACCGGAGCAGGACCCAAAATCAGTGAGTAAAACTGCGAGTTTTGACGAGTTCCCCGTAAACGGACCATAGGGTTCCCGAAATATTCCAATCATAGCAGGACCCAAAATGAGTGAGTAATAGCATACAAACCTGGCCGAATAGGTCAAAACTGCGAGTTTTGACGAGTTCCCCGACACCGGACCCAGCGTTCCCGAAAAATTTGGAACGCAGGAGGAACCAAAATCAGTGACTAATAGGATACAAAATTGGCCACAATAGGCCAAAGCTGCGAGTTTTGACGGGTTCCCTATAACCGGACATCGGGGTTCCCGAAGCATCTGGATCGCAGTAGGACCCAAAATCAGTGATTAATAGCATACAAAAGTTGCCAGAATAGGCCAAAATTGCGAGTTTTTACGACTTCCCCGAAACCTGAGCCCGGGGTTCGCAAAACATTCGAATCGCAGCACGATCCAAAATCAGTGAGTAATAGCATATAAACCTGGCCGGAATAGGTCAAAACTGCGAGTTTTGACGAGTTCCCCGAAACCGGACCCTGGGGTTCCCAAAATGTTTGGATCGCAGTAGGAACCAAAATCAGTGAGTAATAGCATACAAAACTGGTCGGAATAGACCAAAACCGCGAGTTTTGATAAATTCCCCGTAACCGGACCCCGGTGTTCCCAAAATGTTTGGATCGCAACAGGAACAAAAATCAGTGAGTAATAGCATACAAACCTGGCCAGAATAGGTAAAACTAAGAGTTTTTACAAGTTCGCCAAAAACGGACTCCGGGGTTCCCAAAACGTTTGGACCGGAGCAGGACCCAAAATCAGTGAGTAAAACTGCGAGTTTTGACGAGTTCCCCGTAAACGGACCATAGGGTTCCCGAAATATTCCAATCATAGCAGGACCCAAAATGAGTGAGTAATAGCATACAAACCTGGCCGAATAGGTCAAAACTGCGAGTTTTGACGAGTTCCCCGACACCGGACCCAGCGTTCCCGAAAAATTTGGAACGCAGGAGGAACCAAAATCAGTGACTAATAGGATACAAAATTGGCCACAATAGGCCAAAGCTGCGAGTTTTGACGGGTTCCCTATAACCGGACATCGGGGTTCCCGAAGCATCTGGATCGCAGTAGGACCCAAAATCAGTGATTAATAGCATACAAAAGTTGCCAGAATAGGCCAAAATTGCGAGTTTTTACGACTTCTCCGAAACCTGAGCCCGGGGTTCGCAAAACATTCGAATCGCAGCACGATCCAAAATCAGTGAGTAATAGCATATAAACCTGGCCGGAATAGGTCAAAACTGCGAGTTTTGACGAGTTCCCCGAAACCGGACCCTGGGGTTCCCAAAATGTTTGGATCGCAGTAGGAACCAAAATCAGTGAGTAATAGCATACAAAACTGGTCGGAATAGACCAAAACCGCGAGTTTTGATAAATTCCCCGTAACCGGACCCCGGTGTTCCCAAAATGTTTGGATCGCAACAGGAACAAAAATCAGTGAGTAATAGCATACAAACCTGGCCAGAATAGGTAAAACTAAGAGTTTTTACAAGTTCGCCAAAAACGGACCCCGGGGTTCCCAAAACGTTTGGACCGGAGCAGGACCCAAAATCAGTGAGTAAAACTGCGAGTTTTGACGAGTTCCCCGTAAACGGACCATAGGGTTCCCGAAATATTCCAATCATAGCAGGACCCAAAATGAGTGAGTAATAGCATACAAACCTGGCCGAATAGGTCAAAACTGCGAGTTTTGACGAGTTCCCCGACACCGGACCCAGCGTTCCCGAAAAATTTGGAACGCAGGAGGAACCAAAATCAGTGACTAATAGGATACAAAATTGGCCACAATAGGCCAAAGCTGCGAGTTTTGACGGGTTCCCTATAACCGGACATCGGGGTTCCCGAAGCATCTGGATCGCAGTAGGACCCAAAATCAGTGATTAATAGCATACAAAAGTTGCCAGAATAGGCCAAAATTGCGAGTTTTTACGACTTCCCCGAAACCTGAGCCCGGGGTTCGCAAAACATTCAAATCGCAGCACGATCCAAAATCAGTGAGTAATAGCATATAAACCTGGCCGGAATAGGTCAAAACTGCGAGTTTTGACGAGTTCCCCGAAACCGGACCCTGGGGTTCCCAAAATGTTTGGATCGCAGTAGGAACCAAAATCAGTGAGTAATAGCATACAAAACTGGTCGGAATAGACCAAAACCGCGAGTTTTGATAAATTCCCCGTAACCGGACCCCGGTGTTCCCAAAATGTTTGGATCGCAACAGGAACAAAAATCAGTGAGTAATAGCATACAAACCTGGCCAGAATAGGTAAAACTAAGAGTTTTTACAAGTTCGCCAAAAACGGACCCCGGGGTTCCCAAAACGTTTGGACCGGAGCAGGACCCAAAATCAGTGAGTAAAACTGCGAGTTTTGACGAGTTCCCCGTAAACGGACCATAGGGTTCCCGAAATATTCCAATCATAGCAGGACCCAAAATGAGTGAGTAATAGCATACAAACCTGGCCGAATAGGTCAAAACTGCGAGTTTTGACGAGTTCCCCGACACCGGACCCAGCGTTCCCGAAAAATTTGGAACGCAGGAGGAACCAAAATCAGTGACTAATAGGATACAAAATTGGCCACAATAGGCCAAAGCTGCGAGTTTTGACGGGTTCCCTATAACCGGACATCGGGGTTCCCGAAGCATCTGGATCGCAGTAGGACCCAAAATCAGTGATTAATAGCATACAAAAGTTGCCAGAATAGGCCAAAATTGCGAGTTTTTACGACTTCCCCGAAACCTGAGCCCGGGGTTCGCAAAACATTCAAATCGCAGCACGATCCAAAATCAGTGAGTAATAGCATATAAACCTGGCCGGAATAGGTCAAAACTGCGAGTTTTGACGAGTTCCCCGAAACCGGACCCTGGGGTTCCCAAAATGTTTGGATCGCAGTAGGAACCAAAATCAGTGAGTAATAGCATACAAAACTGGTCGGAATAGACCAAAACCGCGAGTTTTGATAAATTCCCCGTAACCGGACCCCGGTGTTCCCAAAATGTTTGGATCGCAACAGGAACAAAAATCAGTGAGTAATAGCATACAAACCTGGCCAGAATAGGTAAAACTAAGAGTTTTTACAAGTTCGCCAAAAACGGACCCCGGGGTTCCCAAAACGTTTGGACCGGAGCAGGACCCAAAATCAGTGAGTAAAACTGCGAGTTTTGACGAGTTCCCCGTAAACGGACCATAGGGTTCCCGAAATATTCCAATCATAGCAGGACCCAAAATGAGTGAGTAATAGCATACAAACCTGGCCGAATAGGTCAAAACTGCGAGTTTTGACGAGTTCCCCGACACCGGACCCAGCGTTCCCGAAAAATTTGGAACGGAGGAGGAACCAAAATCAGTGACTAATAGGATACAAAATTGGCCACAATAGGCCAAAGCTGCGAGTTTTGACGGGTTCCCTATAACCGGACATCGGGGTTCCCGAAGCATCTGGATCGCAGTAGGACCCAAAATCAGTGATTAATAGCATACAAAAGTTGCCAGAATAGGCCAAAATTGCGAGTTTTTACGACTTCCCCGAAACCTGAGCCCGGGGTTCGCAAAACATTCGAATCGCAGCACGATCCAAAATCAGTGAGTAATAGCATATAAACCTGGCCGGAATAGGTCAAAACTACGAGTTTTGACGAGTTCCCCGAAACCGGACCCTGGGGTTCCCAAAATGTTTGGATCGCAGTAGGAACCAAAATCAGTGAGTAATAGCATACAAAACTGGTCGGAATAGACCAAAACCGCGAGTTTTGATAAATTCCCCGTAACCGGACCCCGGTGTTCCCAAAATGTTTGGATCGCAACAGGAACAAAAATCAGTGAGTAATAGCATACAAACCTGGCCAGAATAGGTAAAACTAAGAGTTTTTACAAGTTCGCCAAAAACGGACCCCGGGGTTCCCAAAACGTTTGGACCGGAGCAGGACCCAAAATCAGTGAGTAAAACTGCGAGTTTTGACGAGTTCCCCGTAAACGGACCATAGGGTTCCCGAAATATTCCAATCATAGCAGGACCCAAAATGAGTGAGTAATAGCATACAAACCTGGCCGAATAGGTCAAAACTACGAGTTTTGACGAGTTCCCCGACACCGGACCCAGCGTTCCCGAAAAATTTGGAACGCAGGAGGAACCAAAATCAGTGACTAATAGGATACAAAATTGGCCACAATAGGCCAAAGCTGCGAGTTTTGACGGGTTCCCTATAACCGGACATCGGGGTTCCCGAAGCATCTGGATCGCAGTAGGACCCAAAATCAGTGATTAATAGCATACAAAAGTTGCCAGAATAGGCCAAAATTGCGAGTTTTTACGACTTCCCCGAAACCTGAGCCCGGGGTTCGCAAAACATTCGAATCGCAGCACGATCCAAAATCAGTGAGTAATAGCATATAAACCTGACCGGAATAGGTCAAAACTGCGAGTTTTGACGAGTTCCCCGAAACCGGACCCTGGGGTTCCCAAAATGTTTGGATCGCAGTAGGAACCAAAATCAGTGAGTAATAGCATACAAAACTGGTCGGAATAGACCAAAACCGCGAGTTTTGATAAATTCCCCGTAACCGGACCCCGGTGTTCCCAAAATGTTTGGATCGCAACAGGAACAAAAATCAGTGAGTAATAGCATACAAACCTGGCCAGAATAGGTAAAACTAAGAGTTTTTACAAGTTCGCCAAAAACGGACCCCGGGGTTCCCAAAACGTTTGGACCGGAGCAGGACCCAAAATCAGTGAGTAAAACTGCGAGTTTTGACGAGTTCCCCGTAAACGGACCCTAGGTTTCCCGAAATATTCCAATCGCAGCAGGACCCAAAATGAGTGACTAATAGCATACAAAAGTGGCCAGAATAGGCGAAAATTGCGAGTTTTGATGAGTTTCGCGTAACCGGAGCCCGGGGTTCGCAAAACATTCGGATCGCAGCATGCTCCAAAATTAGTGAGTAATAGAATATTGAACCATCACTTCGACCAGTGTGGAGCAGGGCGCAGGAAGTTGTTCCTGTGGCGCCTACACCAATTGAAGTGAAAGCTGATGATGGTGATCATCGAGCATCGGATCAAGTTACTACAAGCCTCGTAGGTTGACAAAGGTCGCGTACTACTACAGAGTGGTACGGTAACCCTGTCTTGGAGGCCATGTTGTTGAGCAACTGTGAACCTACGAGTTATGGAGAAAGCAATGGTGGGCCCAGATTCCGACAAATGGCTGGAAGCCATGAAATCCGAGAGAGGATCCATGTATGAAAACAAACTGTAGACTTTGGAAGAACTACTTGATGGTCATAGGACTATTGAGTAAGGATGGATCTTTAAAAGGAAGACAGACGATGATAGTGATAAGTCACTATTAAGAAAAGCTCGACTTGTCGCAAAGATGTTTCCGACAAGATCAAACAGTTGACTATGATGAGACTTTCTCACTCGTAGCGATGCTGAAAGTCTGTTAGAATTATGTTAGTAGTTGCTGCATTATTTATGAAATATTGCATGTAGGATGTCAAAACATTGTTTCCTCGATGGTTTCCTTGAGCAAACATTGTATGAGATACAACCATGAGGTTTTGTCGATCCTAAAGATACTAGCAAGTATGCAAGCTCCAGTGATCCTTCAATGGACTGGTGCAAGCATCTCGGAGTTGGAATATACACTTTGATGAGATGATCAAAGATTTTGGGTTTGTACAAAGTTTATGAGAAATTTGTATTTCCAAAGAAGTGAGTGGAAGCACTATAGAATTTCTGATAAGTATATGTGGGTGACATATTGTGGATCAAAAGTAATGTAGAATTTCTGTAAAGCATACAAGGTTGTCTGAAAGGAGTTTTCAAAGGAATACCTGGATTGCGCTAGTTGAACGTTGAGCATCAAAGATCTATGGAGATAGATCGAAAGCTCTTAATGGAAGTTTCAACAAGATGCATGCCTTGACAAGTTTTTGAAGGAGTTCAAAATAGATCAGCAAAGAAGGAGTTCTTGGTTGTGTTGTGAGGTGTGAATTTGAGTAAGACTCAAAACCCGACCCCGGCAGAATAAAGAGAATAGACGAAGGTCGTCTTCTATGCCTTAGCCGTAGACTCTAAAGTATGCCATGCTGAGTACCGCACCTGATGTGTGCCTTGCAGCAAGTCTGTTGAGAGGTACAGAGAGTGATCCATGATTGAATCCCTAGCAGCGGTCAAAATTTATCCTTAGTAACTGATGGACTAAGGAATTTTTCTCGATTATGGAGGTGGTTAAAGAGTTCGTCGTAAAGGGTTACGTCGATGCAAGCTTTGACACTAATCCGAATAACTATGAGTAGTGAAACGGATTCGTATAGTAGAGTAGATATTTGGAGCATTTCCGAATAGCACGTAGTAGCAGCATCTATAAGATGACATAAAGATTTGTAAAGAACGCACGGATCTGAAAGTTTCAGAACCGTTGACTAAAACCTCTCTCACGAGCAAGACGTGATCAGACCCCATAACTATATGGGTGTTGGATTCGTTGGAATCACATGGTGATGTGAACTAGATTACTGACTCTAGTGCAAGTGGGAGACTGTTGGAAATATGCCCTAGAGGCAATAATAAATTAGTTATTATTATATTTCTTAGTTCATGATAATCGTTTATTATCCATGCTATAATTGTATTGATTGGAAACACAATACTTGTGTGGATACATAGACAAAACATTGTCCCTAGTAAGCCTCTAGTTGACTAGCTCGTTGATCAAACATGGTCAAGGTTTCCTGGCCATAGGCAAGTGTTGTCACTTGATAACGGGATCACATCATTAGGAGAATCATGTGATGGACTAGACCCAAACTAATAGACGTAGCATGTTGATCGTGTCATTTTGTTACTACTGTTTTCTGCGTGTCAAGTATTTATTCCTATGACCATGAGATCATATAATTCACTAACACCGGAGGAATGCTTTGTGTGTATCAAAGGTCGCAACGTAACTGGGTGACTATAAAGATGCTCTACAGGTATCTCCGAAGGTGTTTGTTGAGTTAGTATGGATCAAGACTGGGATTTGTCACTCCGTGTGACGGAGAGGTATCTCGGGGCCCACTCGGTAATACAACATCACACACAAGCCTTGCAAGCAATGTGACTTAGCGTAAGTTGCGGGATCTTGTATTACAGAACGAGTAAAGAGACTTGCCGGTAAACGAGATTGAAATAGGTATGCGGATACTGACGATCGAATCTCGGGCAAGTAACATACCGAAGGACAAAGGGAATGACATACGGGATTATATGAATCCTTGGCACTGAGGTTCAAACAATAAGATCTTCGTAGAATGTGTAGGATCCAATATGGGCATTCAGGTCCCGCTATTGGATATTGACCGAGGAGTCTCTCGGGTCATGTCTACATAGTTCTCGAACCCGCAGGGTCTGCACACTTAAGGTTCGACATTGTTTTATGCGTATTTGAGTTATATGGTTGGTTACCGAATGTTGTTCGGAGTCCCGGATGAGATCCAGAACGTCACGAGGAGCTCCGGAATGGTCCGGAGGTAAAGATTGATATATAGGAAGTCCTGTTTTGGTCACTGGAAAAGTTTCGGGCTCATCGGTAGTGTACCGGGAGTGCCGGGAGGGGTGCCGGGGACCATCGGGAGGGGTGTCACGCCCCAAGGGGTCTCATGGGCTATGGGAAGAGATAAACCAGCCCCTAGTGGGCTGGAATAAGTTCCCACTAAGGCCCATAAGGTTTGAGAAGGAAAAAAACACAAGGTGGAAAGAGTTTCCAAGTGGGAAGGTGGAATCCTACTCCAAGTAGGATTGGAGTAGGACTCCTCCACCTCCAATTTCGGCCAACCCTTGAGGGTTTGAGGCTGCCTCTTCCCTCCCCCTCCCTCCTATATATACTGAGGTATTAGGGCTGATTTGAGACAACTTTTGCCACGGCAGTCCGACCACATACCTCCACGGTTTTTCCTCTAAATCGCGTTTCTGCGGAGCTCGGGCGGAGCCCTGCTGAGATTAGATCACCACCAACCTCCGGAGCACCGTCACGCTTCCGGAGAACTCATCTACCTCTCCGTCTCTCTTGCTGGATCAAGAAGGCCGAGATCATCGTCGAGCTGTACGTGTGCTGAACGCGGAGGTGCCGTCCGTTCGGCACTAGATCGTGGGACGGATCGCGGGACGGTTCGCGGGATTGTTCGCGGGGCGGATCGAGGGACGTGAGGACGTTCCACTACATCAACCGCGTTCACTAACGCTTCTGCTGTACGGTCTACAAGGGTACGTAGATCACACATCCCCTCTCGTAGATGGACATCACCATGATAGGTCTTTGTGCGCGTAGGAAAATTTTTGTTTCCCATGCGACGTTCCCCAACAGCTATCAATCCTAAACAACTTGGGTCTTGATGTCATGTCACATGATTTAATTTTTTAAATTACAAACAATTATTAAAATAAACTTAATAAGTAACAATAATAATGAATTTCAATGAAAACAACCTAATATTTTTAAATAAATTTTTTTTTGGAAAAAACTTCTTTTTGAAATAATTTTTTTTCCATTTGGAATTTTGAGCATGTGAGAAAACTTCACCGGGCAAGCCCGGGTGAAATAGAGTACCAATTTTTTCTAGTTTTTTTTGATATATTAATTTTTTTTGGACGTCGTATGTAAAAGTTATGGCCGTTTATTTTTTTCCTTTTTTGCAAAAAGGTCAGAATTCATATCTCAAAATTTCTATACCGACTAGACACTAAAACATAACAACATCTCAAAGGATTTTATTTTTTGAAGATTTTATCATTTTTGTTTATTTTTTGAAGATTTTATCATTTTTTTTTATTTTCACATGCAGTGAAAATCTAGAGTGATGAATAAAGAGGGTACGATTCCTATATAAGAGGAGCTACATACTGTTGCAGAGACTAACCCCGAAGCATGAAATGAAGGAAAGGTTGTCGTAATATGACTTCTATCCTAGTTGAAAAATGTTTCAGTTTACACGGTAGGGAAATATACAGTAATTAATGAAAAGATTATGAAAATGTGCTAAAATTATATCATTTTTACAAATAAGTTTTTGGAGGAGCTACATAATGCTGCAGAGACAACTTTGACAGCAACAAATGAAGCAGGACTGATAGGATATGTCGATTTCACTATTTAAACAATTTTTCAGTTTCACATAAGAGAAAGATATACCATGATGGTACGAAATTGTACAAAACATATTACAAATTGTCCGATTTCCAAATGTAAGTCGTTGTGTGAGGTATATAATGCATCGATAACTACTCTTGAAGATTGAAATGAAGGAAAGGCGAGTGGAATATGTCGAGATGCTATGTAAATATGTTTTCACTTTCACATGAAGTGAAAATCTACAGTGATGAATCGAGAGGGTACGAAAATGGTGTTAAAGATGTATGATTCCTATATAAGAGGAGCTATATACTGCTGCAGAGACTAATCCCGAAGCATGAAATAAAGGAAAGGTTGTTGTAATATGACTTCGATCCTGTTTTAAAAATGTTTCAGTTTATAGGATATGGAAATTTACAGTAATGAATAAAAAGGTTATCTAAACGTGATAAAATTGTATCATTTGTACAAATAAATTTTCGGAGGAGCTACATAATGCTGCAGAGACAACTTTGCCATCAAAAAATGAAGCAGGACTGATAGCATATGTAAATTTTGCTACTTAAGAAACTTTTCAGTTTCACACAAGAGAAAATATACCATGATGGATTGAAATGGTACAAAATATATTACGAATTGTCTGATTTCTACATGTAAGTTTTTGTTTGAGGTACATCATGCAACAAAAACTATCATGTAATATAGAATTGGTCGAAAGGCTACTGTTATCTTTCGAAGATGCCATAAAATATAATTTTCAGTTTTAGGCGAACGGAAATCTAAATTGACTGATTAAGATGATGTGAAAATGATTGTAATGATGTATAATTCCTACATAAGGCTGAGCCACATACTGCTGCACAAACTAGTGGCAAACTATGAAATGAAGAAAATGATGTTGTAATATGGCGACTATCCTATTTGAAAAATATTCCACTTCCCCGGGAAGAGAAAATCTATATGTAATGAATAAAACGGTTGAGAAAAGTGTTAAATGATATCATTTCATATATAAGTTGTTGGAGGAGCTACATCTTGCTGTAGAGACATATTCGGATGCAAGAAATGAAGCGTGATTACTATCATATGTCGATTTGTCTATTTAAAAAAAATATATTTTTAGATAAGAGAAAATATACCATGTTCAACCGAAACAATACGAATAATATTACAAGTTGTCCGATTTTCACATGTAAGTCGTTGTGTGAGGTATATAATGCAACGGTAACTGCTCTTGAAGATTGAAATGATGGAAAGGTGAGTTGAATATGTGGAGATGCTATACAAATATGTTTTCATTTTCACATGAAGTGAAAATCTAGAGTGATGAATAAAGAGGGTACTAAAATGGTGCTAAAGATGTATGATTCCTAAATAAAAGGAGCCACATACTGCTGCAAAGACTAATCCCGAAGTATGAATTGAAGGAAAGGTTGTTGTAATATGACTTCTATCCTGTTTGAAAAATGTTTCAGTTTACACGGTAGGGAAATATACAGTAATGAATGAAAAGATTATGAAAATGTGCTAAAATTATATCGTTTGTACAAATAAGTTTTTGGAGGAGCTACATACTGCTGCAGAGACAACTTTGACAGCAACAAATGAAGCAGGACTGATAGCATATGTCGATTTCACTATTTAAACAACTTTTCAGTTTCACATAAGAGAAAAATATACCATGATGGTACGAAATTGTACAGAACATATTACAAATTGTCCGATTTCCACATGTAAGTCGTTGTGTGAGGTATATAATGCATCAATAACTACTCTTGAAGATTGGAATGAAGGAAAGGCGAGTGGAATATGTCGAGATGCTATGTAAATATGTTTTCACTTTCACATGAAGTGAAAATCTAGAGTGATGAATCGAGAGGGTACGAAAATGGTGCTAAAGATATATGATTCCTATATAAGAGGAGCTACATACTGCTGCAGAGACTAACCCCGAAGCATGAAATAAAGGAAAGGTTGTTGTAATATGTCTTCTATCCTGTTTTAAAAATGTTTCAGTTTATAGGATATGGAAATTTACAGTAATGAATAAAAAGGTTATCTAAACGTGCTAAAATTGTATCATTTGTACAAATAAATTATTGGAGGAGCTACATACTGCTGCAGAGACAACTTTGACATCAACAAATGAAGCAGGACTGATAGCATATGTAAATTTTGCTATTTAAGCAACTTTTCAGTTTCACACAAGAGAAAATATACCATGATGGATTGAAATGGTACAAAACATATTACGAATTGTCTGATTTCTACATGTAAGTTGTTGTTTGAGGTACATCATGCAACAAAAATTATCATGTAATATAGAATTGGTCGAAAGGCTACTGTTATCTGTCGACGATGCCATATAATATAATTTTCAGTTTTAGACGAACGGAAATCTAAATTGACTGATTAAGATGATGCGAAAATGATTCTAATGATGTATAATTCCTACATAAGTTTGAGCCAAATACTGCTGCACAAAGTAGTGGCGAACTATGAAATGAAGAAAATGATGTTGTAATATGGCGACTACCCTATTTGAAAAATATTCCACTTCCCCGGAAAAAGAAAATCTATATGTAATGAATAAAACGGTTACGAGAAAAGTGTTAAATGATATCATTTCATATATAAGTTGTTGGAGGAGCTACATCTTGCTGTAGAGACATATTCGGAAGCAAGAAATGAAGCGTGATTACTAGCATATGTCGATTTGTCTATTTAAAAAAAATCAGATAAGAGAAAAATACCATGTTGGACCGAAACAATACGAATAATATTACAAGTTGTCCGATTTTCACATGTAAGTTGTTCTGTGAGGTATGTAATGCAACTGTAACTGCTCTTGAAGATTGAAATGATGGAAAGGTGAGTTGAATATGTGGAGATGCTATACAAATATGTTTTCATTTTCACATGAAGTGAAACTCTAGAGTGATGAATAAAGAGGGTACGAAAATGGATTTAAAGATGTATGATTCCTATATAAAAGGAGCCACATACTGCTGCAAACCCTTTAGTCCCGGTTCGTGTCACGAACCGGGACTAAAGGTCTACCCTTTAGTCCCGGTTCAAGACACCAACCGGGACTAAATCCTCCAAACCCTTTAGTCCCGGTTCGAGACACGAACCGGGACTAAATGTCCAAGACACGAACCGAGACTAAATCCTCCAAACCCTTTAGTCCCGGTTCGAGACACGAACCGGGACTAAACGTCCCATTTGAACCGGGACTATTGCCCGACCGGCGCCTTTGCCGCTCGAACCGGGACTAATACTAACATTAGTCCCGGTTCGTAAAGGAACCGGGACTAATGTGTTTTTCGAGCTGGGACGAAAGCCCTTATTTCTACTAGTGAAATGTGTGCTCGAGCGGAGCTGCGGTCTAGTAGAGGAATGATGAAACAGCTGACATCGATCCAGAATTTCTTGCACACTACGGAGAAGCGGTCGACGCTCAAGGCATGTCTATTGATGAGTACTTAAACCATTTGGAGGTATTCAATGACGTAGAATACACGTACCGGTACGGGCGTCCTCTGGTCAAAGCTGAGTTAGTCAACGAGCTACCAACAAAAATGCGAAGATTGCATGACTGGTACATGCAAGCATGTGCTCAATAGAAAAACTGGCTCTACTTAGCATATGAAGACGAGCATTTCGGGACTGGATGAGACGTGATTATGATTGAATTCGACGAATTATTTCAGGTATACAAACAAGACGCCCTCGACAAATCTATCATCAGTGTCTATTGTTTGTAAGTATTATTAATTTATGTCATTAAGTCTTACTCAGCTCGTTCTTGCATGTATAATCTTACTCATCACTATATTAATTTTGCAGAATGAAGATTCTCGAATGCAAAAGAGCAAAAATCTATGACATTTGGTTCATTGACCCAAATTACAATCATCACCAGAGTGTCGAATCGAATCCCCGCGAGACAGAGAATAACTTGGTACAAACGTTAAGGTTTTGCAGTACCAAAAGGGAAATACTATTTCCTTACAACTTCAAGTGAGTGTTACTATACACACATTCTATTTTCGCTTACTCGATGGTATTATAAGTGTTGGAAATATGCCCTAGAGGCAATAATAAAATGGTTATTATCATATTTCCTTGTTCATGATAATCGTCTATTGTTCATGCTAAAATTGTATTAACAGGAAACAGTAATACATGTGTGAATAAATAGATCACAATGTGTCCCTAGCAAGCCTCTAGTTGGCTAGCTCGTTGATCAATAGATGATCATGGTTTCCTGATCATGGGCATTAGATGTCATTGATAACGGTATCACATCATTGGGAGAATGATGTGATGGACAAGACCCAATCCTAAGCATAACACTAGATCGTATTGTTCGTATGCTAAAGCTTTTCTTATGTCAAGTGTCTTTTCCTTCGACCGTGAGATTGTGCAACTCCCGGATAATGTAGGAGTGCTTTGGGTGTATCAAACGGCACAACGTAACTGGGTGACTATAAAGGTGCACTACGGGTACCTCTGAAAGTGTCTGTTGGGTTGGTACGAATCGAGATCGGGATTTGTCACTCCGTGTGACGGAGAGGTACCTCTGGGCCCACTCGGTAGAACATCATCATGAGCTCAATGTGACTAAGGAGTTAGTCACACGTTGACGTGCTATGGAACGAGTAAAGATACTTATCGGTAACAAGATTGAACAAGGTATAGGTATACCGACGATCGAATCTCGGGCAAGTTCTATACCGACAGACAAAGGGCATTGTATATGGGATTGATTGAATCCTTGACATCGTGGTTCATTCGATGAGATCATCGTGGAACGTGTGGGAGCCACCATGGGTATCCAGATCCCGCTGATGGTTATTGACCAGAGAGCGTCTCGGTCATGTCTGCATGCTTCCCGAACCCATAGGGTCTACACACTTAAGGTTCGATGACGCTAGGGTTATAGAGAAATGTTATATGAGGTTACCGAAAGTTTTTCAGAGTCCCAGATGAGATCCCGGACGTCACGAGGAGCTCTGGAATGGTCCGGAGGTAAAGATTGATATATAGGATCGATGGTTTTGGACACCGGAAATGTTTCGGGCGTCACCGGTAGCGTACCGGGACCACCTGGACCATCGGAAATGGTCCCGGGGGTCCACCAGGAGGGGTCACCAGGCCCAAGAGGTAGCATGGGCCAAAAGGGGGAGGGCAACCAGCCCAAAGTGGGCTGGTGCGCCTCCCACAAGATGCCCAAGGCGCAGGAGGGAGAGAAGGGGGGGGGGGGAACCCTGGCGCTGGTGGGCCTAAGGCCCACCTAAGGGGTGCGCCATCCCCTCCCCCTGCCCTAGCCGCCACACCTCCCATCTGGGGGGCTGCCGCACCACCTAGGGGGGAAACCCTAGGGGTGGCACCCCCTCCCCTCCTCCTATAAATAGAGAGGGGTTTGGGGATGATTTGCACACGGTTTCTTCTCCTCTTGGCGCAGCCCTGCTCCCCTCCTTCCTCCTCCTCCCACGGTGCTTGGCGAAGTCCTGCTGGGAGACCTTGTCTCTCCATCGACACCACGCCGTCGTGCTGCCGGAGATCCTCCCCAACCTCTCCCTCCTCCTTGCTGGATCAAGGTGCGGGAGACATCACGGGGCTGCACGTGTGTTGAACGCGGAGGTGTCGTGGTTCGGCACTAGATCGAAATCACACTACGATCTGAATCGCCGCGAGTACGACTCCATCAACCGCGTTCTAGTAACGCTTCCGCTTAGCGATCTTCAAAGGTATGAAGATGCACTCACCCCTCTCTCGTTGCTGGTCTTTCCATAAGAAGATCTGAATATGCGTAGGAATTTTTTTTAATTTATGCTACGTTACCCGACAATGGCATCCGAGCCAGGTTTTCTATGCGTAGATTCTATGCACGAATAGAACACAAAAGGTTGTGGGCGATGATTTGTCAATTGCTTGCCACTACTAGTATTATTCTTTTCCGGCGGTATTGTGGGATGAAGCGGTCCGGACCGACCTTACACGTACGCTTACGTGAGACTGGTTCCACTGATAGACATGCACACCATGCATAAAGGTGGCTAGCGGGTGTGTATCTCTCCTACGCTAGTCGGATTGGATTTGATGAAAAGGGTCCTTATGAAGGGTAAATAGCTTTGGCATATCATCGTTCTGGCTGTCATGTAGGTAAGAAGGCGTTCTTGCTAGAAACCCAAATCAGCCATGTAAAACTTGCAACAACAATTAGAGGACGTCTAACTTGTTTTTGCAGGGTTTGACATGTGATGTGATATGGCCAAAGTTGTGATGTTGCATGTATGATGTATGAGATGATCATGTTATTGTAATAGGTTTCACGACTTGCATGTCGATGAGTATGACAACCGGTAGGAGCCATAGGAGTTGTCTTAATTTATTGTATGAGATGCAACGCCATGTGCTTACTACTTTTACTTCATTGCTAACGGTTAGCTATATTAGTAGTGATAGTAGTAGTTGGCGTGACGACTTCACGGAGACAAGATGATGGAGATCATGATGATGGAGATCATGGTGTCACGCCGGTGACAATGATGATCATGCGATGCCTGAAGATGGAGATCGAAAGAGCAAAGATGATAATGGCCATATCATGTACGTTACTATATGATTGCATTGTGATGTTTATCATGTTTTTCATCTTATTGCTTAGATCGACGGTAGCATAATAAGATGATACCTATTAAAATTTCGAGAACGTATTCCCCTAAGTGTGCACCGTTGCGAAGGATCGTTGTCTCGAAGCACCACGTGATGCTCGGGTGTGATAGATTCTAACGTGCACACACAACAGGTATAAGCCAGATTTACACACGCGAAACACCTAGATTGACTCGATGAGCTTAGCATGTACAGACATGACCTCGAATACAAGAGACTGAAAGGTCAAACATGAGTCGTATGGTTGAATACGATCAACATAAAGTTTCTCACCATGATGACTAGTCCGTCTCACGTGATGATCGGACACGGGTTAGTCAACATGGATCATGTATCACTTAGATGACTGGAGGGATGTCGATTTAAGTGGGAGTTCATACTTAATTTCATTAAATGAACTTAATTGTCATGAACTTAGTATAAAAGTTGTCTTTATAAATATTGTAGATGGCCAACGTCAACCTCAATTTCAACGCATTCCTAGAGAAAAACAAGCTGAAAGATGATGGTAGCAACTATGCGGACTGGGTTCGCAACTTGAAGCTCATCCTTGAACTTGATGCGCCACTAGGTGACCCTTCCGCTCCCGCAGAAGCCCAGGACATTCTGAACGTCTGGCAAACGCGGAGTGGTGACTACTCTCTGGTTAGGTGTGGCATGTTATACAGTTTGGAAACGGGGCTCCAAAGGCGTTTTGAGCAACACGGTGCATATGAGATGTTCCAAGAGCTGAAACTGGTTTTTCAAGCTCATGCCCGTGTCGAGAGATATGAAGTCTCTGACAAGTTCTTTAGCTGTAAGATGGAGGAGAACAGTTCTGTCAGTGAGCACATACTCAAAATGGCTGGGTTACACGGTCGTCTCACTTCACTTGGAGTCGAACTTCCGGATGATGCTATAATTGACAGAATCCTCTAGTCTCTCCCACCATGCTACAAAGGTTTTGTGCGGAACTACAACATGCAAGGGATGGAAAAGACCATTCCCGAGTTGTACTAGATGCTCAAGTCTGCAGAAGTAGAAATCAAGAAAGAGCATCAAGTGTTGATGGTCAACAAGACCACCAGTTTCAAGAAGGGAAAGGGTAAGAAGAACTTCAAGAAAGACGGCAAAGCCGTTGCCGCGCCCAGTAAGCCAGATACGAGGAAGAAGAAAAAGAATGGACCTAAGCCTGAGATTGAGTGCTTCTATTGCAAGGGAAAAGGTCACTGGAAGCGGAACTGCCCCAAGTACTTAGCGGACAAGAAGGCCGGCAACATTAAAGGTATATGTGATATACATGTTATTGATGTGTACCTTATCAGCGCTCGTAGTAGCTCCTGGGTATTTGATACCGGTTTTGTTGCTCATATTTGCAACTCAAAGCAGGAACTGCGGAATAAGCAAAGACTGGCCAAGGTCGAGGTGACGATGCGCGTCGGGAATGGCTCCAAGGTCGATGTGATCGCCGTCGACACGCTACCTCTACATCTACCATCGGGATTAGTTTTAAACCTTAATAATTGTTATTTAGTACCAGATTTGACCATGAATATTGTATCAGGGTCTTGCTTAATGCGAGACGGCTACTCATTTAAGTCACAGAATAATGGCTGTTCTATTTATACGAGTGATATGTTTTATGGTCATGCTCCGCTGGTGAATGGTTTATTCTTGATGAATCTCGATCGTGATGTTACACATACTCATAGTGTTAGTACCAAAATATGTAAAGTTGATAATGATAATCCCACATACTTGTGGCACTGCCGCCTTGATCATATCAGTGTTAAGCGCATGAAGAAGCTCCATACTGATGGACTATTAGAGTCTCTTGGCTTTGAATCATTTGACACATGCGAACCGTGCCTCATGGGCAAGATGACTAAGACTCCATTCTCAACAATAATGGAGAGAGCGACCGACTTATTGGAAATAATACATACTGATGTGTGCGGTCCAATGAACGTTGAACCTCGCGGTGGCTACCGTTATGTTCTCACTCTCACCGATGATTTGAGTAGGTATGGGTATATCTACTTGATGAAGCACAAATCTGAGATGTTTGAAAAGTTCAAGGAATTTCATAGTGAGGTTGAGAATCAACGTGACAGAAAAATTAAGTGTCTGCGATCTGATTGTGGAGGAGAATATTTGAGTCACGATTTTGGCAGACACCAAAGGAAGTGTGGAATCGTTTCACAACTGATGCCGCGTGGCACACCGCAACGCAACGGAGTGTCTGAACGTCGTAATCGCACTTTATTAGATATGGTACGATCTATGATGTCTCTTACCGACTTTCCGCTATCATTTTGGGGATACACATTAGAAACTACAGCATTCACTTTGAATAGGGCACCGTCTAAATCCGTTGAGACGACACCGTATGAACTATGGTTTGGCAAGAAACCTAAGTTGTCTTTTCTTAAAGTTTGTGGCTGCGATGCTTATGTGAAGAAATTTCAACCAGAGAAGCTCGAACCCAAAGCGGAGAAATGTGTATTCATAGGATACCCTAAGGAAACTATTGGGTATACCTTCTATCTTAGATCCGAAGGTAAAACCTTTGTTGCTAAGAATGAATCCTTTCTAGAGAAAGAGTTTCGCTCGAAAGAAGTAAGTGGGAGGAAAGTGGAACTTGATGAGGTAATTACACCCCCTCTCGAACCGAAAAGTAGCGCAGCGCGGGAAATTGTTCCTGTGCCGCCTAAACCAACTGAAGGAGAAGTTAATGATAATGATCATGAAGCTTCGGATCAAGTTACTACTGAACCGCGAAGGTCCACAAGGGCACGCTCCGCACCAGAGTGGTACGGCAACCCTATGATGGAAATCATGTTTTTAGACAACGGTGAACCTTCGAACTATGAAGAAGCAATGGCGGGCCCGGATTCAAACAAAAGGCTTGAAGCTATGAAATCCGAGATAGGATCCATGTATGAGAACAAAGTATGGACTTTGGTGGACTTGCCCGATGATCGGCGAATCATAGAAAATAAATGGATCTTCAAGAAGAAGACTGATGCAAACTGTAATGTGACCGTTTATAAAGCTCGACTTGTCGCAAAGGGTTTTTGACAAATTCAAGGAATTGACTACGAAGAGACTTTCTCTCCCATAGCGAATCTGAAATCAGTCCGAATCATGTGAGCCCGGGGTTCGCAAAACATTCGGATCGCATCACGATCCAAAATCAGTGAGTAATAGCATACAAACCAGGCCGGAATAGGAAAAAACTGCGAGTTTTGACGAGTTCCCGTAAATCGGACCCAGGGTTCCCGAAACATTTGGAACGCAGCAGGACCCAAAATCAGTGACTAATAGGATACAAAACTGGCTAGAATAGGCCAAAACTAAGAGTTTTGACGAGTTCCTATAACCTGACCACTAGGTTTCTAAAATGTTTGGATCGCAGCAGGAACCAAATTAGTGAGTAATAGCATATAAAACTAGTCGAAATAGACCAAAACTGCGAGTATTGACAAATTCCACGTAACCGGACCCCAGGGTTCCCAAAATGTTTGGATCACAGCAGGAACCAAAATCAGTGAGTAATGACATACAAAACTGGTTGGAATAGGGCAAAAATGTGAGTTTTGACGATTTCCCCGTAAATGGACCCTAGGTTTCCCGAAATGTTCCAATCGCAGCAGGACCCAATTAAATCAGTGACAAATACCATACAAAAGTTGCCAGAATAGGCCAAAGCTGCGAGGTTTGACGAGTTTCCCGTAACCAGAGCCCGGGGTTTGCAAAACATTCGGATCGCAGCACGATCCAAAACCAGTGAGCAATAGCATACAAACCTGGCCGGAATAGGCCAAAACTGCGAGTTTTGACGAGTTCCCCAAAATCGGACCCAGAGTTCCCGAAACATTTGGAATGCAGGAGGACCCAAAATCAGTGACTAATAGGATACAAACCTGGCCACAATAGGCCAAAACTATGAGTTTTGACGAGTTCCCTATAATTGTACCCCGGGGTTCCTGAAGCGTCTGGACTGTAGTAGGACCCGAATTCAGTGACTAACGACATACAAAACTGGCCAGAATAGGCCAAAATTGCGAGTTTTTACGAGTTTCCTATAACCGGACCACGAGGTTCCCGAAACGTACGGATCGCAACATGATCCAAAATCAGTGATTAATAGCATACAAAATTGCCACAATAGGCCAAAACTGTGAGTTTTGACGAGTTCCACGTAACCGGACCCGGGGGGTTCGGCACACATTCGGATCGCAGCAGGACCCAAAATCAATGTGTAATAGCATACAAACCTGGCCGCAATAGGCCAAAACTGCGAGTTTTCACGAGTTCCCCGTAACTGGACCCCGGGGTTCCCAGAATGTTCGTATCACATCATGACCCAAAATCAGTGAGTAATAGCATAGAAACCTGGCCGGAACAGGGCAAAACTGCGAGTTTTGACGAGTTCCCCGAAACCGGACCCACAGTTCCCGAAACATTGGGAATGCCGGAGGACCCAAAATCAGTGACTAATAGGATACAAAACTAGCCACAATAGGCCAAAACTGCGAGTTTTGACGAGTTCCCTATAACCGGACACCGGGGCTCCCGAAGCGTCTGGATCGCAGTAGGACCCAAAATCAGTGACTAATAGCATAGAAAAGTGGCCAGAATAGGCCAAAATTGCGAGTTTTTACGAGTTCCCGATAACCTGAGCCCAGGGTTCGCAAAACATTCGGATCGCAGCACGATCCAAAATGAGTGATAGCATATAAACCTGGCCGTAATAGGTCAAAACTGCGAGATTTGACGAGTTCCCTGAAACCAGACCCTAGGGTTCCCAAAATGTTTGGATCGCAGCAGGAACCAAAATCAATGAGTAATGGCATACAAACCTGGCTAGAATAGGTCAAAACTAAGAGTTTTGACAAGTTACCCAAAACCGGACCCCCGGGTTTCGAAAACGTTTGGACCGGAGCAGGACCCAAAATCAGTGAGTAATCGCATACGAAACTGGCCAGAATAGGGCAAAACTGCGAGTTTTGACGAGTTCCCCGTAAACGGACCCTAGGTTTACCGAAATATTCCAATCGCAGCAGGACCCAAAATCAGTGACTAATAGCATACAAAAGTGGCCAGAATAGACGAAAATTGCGAGTTTTGATGAGTTGCGCGTAACCGTAGCCCGGGGTTCGCAAAACATTCGGATCGCAGCACGATCCAAAATCAGTGATTAATAGCATACAAACCTGACCGGAATAGGTCAACTCTGCGAGTTTTGACGAGTTCCCCGAAACCGGACCCAGAGTTCCCGAAAAATTTGGAACGCAGGAGGACCCAAAATCAGTGACTAATAGAATACAAACGTAGCCACAATTGGCCAAAACTATGAGTTTTGACGAGTTACCTGTAACCGGACCCCAGGGTTCCCGAATCGTCTAGATCGTAGTAGGACCGGAATTCAGTGACTAATAGCATACAAAACTGCCCGGAATAGGCCAAAATTGCGAGTTTTTAAGAGTTCCCTATAACCAGACCACGAGGTTACCGAAACGTCGGATCGCAGCACGACCCAAAATCAGTGAATAATAGGATACAAAATTGCCACAATAGGCCAAAACTGTGAGTTTTGACGAGTTCCACGTAACCGGACCCTGGGCCTCGCGACACATTCGGGTCGTAGCAGGACCCAAAATCAGTGAGTAATTGCATACAAACCTGGCCGGAATAGGCCAAAACTGCGAGTTTTCACGAGTTAGCCGTAACCGGACCACGGTGTTCCCGAAACGTTCGGATCACATCATGACCCAAAATCAGTGAGTAATAGCATACAAACCTGGCTGGAACAGGGCTAAACTGCGAGTTTTGACGAGTTCCCCGTAAACGGACCATAGGGTTCCCGAAATATTCCAATCATAGTAGGACCCAAAATCAGTGACTAATAGCATACAAAAATGGCCAGAATAGGCCAAAATTGCGAGTTTTCACGAGTTCCCCGTAACAGGACCCCGGGGTTGCCGGAACGTTCAGATCACATCATGACCAAAAATCAGTGACTAATAGCATAGAAAAGTGGCCAGAATAGGCCCGGGGTTCGCAAAACATTCGGATCGCAGCACGCTCCAAAATTAGTGAGTTATACAAACCTGGCCGAATATGACAAAACTGCGAGTTTTGACGAGTTCCCCGAAACCGGACCCACAGTTCCCGAAACATTTGGAACGCCGGAGGAACCAAAATCAGTGACTAATAGGATACAAAATTGGCCACAATAGGCCAAAGGTGCGAGTTTTGACGAGTTCCCTATAACCGGACATCGGGGTTCCCGAAGCGTCTGGATTGCAGTAGGACCCAAAATCAGTGATTAATAGTATACAAAAGTTGCGAGAATAGGCCAAAATTGTGAGTTTTTACGACTTCCCCGTAACCTGAGCCCGGGGTTCGGAAAACATTCGGATCGCAGCACGATCCAAAATCAGTGAGTAATAGCATATAAACCTGGCCGGAATAGGTCAAAACTGCGAGTTTTGACGAGTTCCTGAAAACCAGACCCTGGGGTTCCCAAAATGTTTGGATCGCAGCAGAAACCAAAATCAGTGAGTAATAGCATACAAAACTGGTCGGAATAGACCAAAACCGCGAGGTTTGATAAATTCCTCGTAACCGGACCCCGGTGTTCCCAAAATGTTTGGATCGCAGCAGGAACAAAAATCAGTGAGTAATAGCATACAAACCTGGCCAGAATAGGTAAAACTAAGAGTTTTGACAAGTTCGCCAAAAACGGACCCCGGGGTTCCGAAAACGTTTGGCCGGAGCAGGACCAAAAATTAGTGACTAATAGCATACGAAACTGGCCAGAATAGGGAAAAACTGCGTGTTTTGACGAGTTCGCCGTAAACGGACCCTAGGTTTCCCGAAATATTCCAATCGCAGCAGGACCCAAAATTAGTAACTAATAGCATACAAAAGTGGCCAGAATAGGCGAAAATTGCGAGTTTTGATGAGTTGCGCGTAACCGTAGCCCGGGGTTCGCAAAACATTCGGATCGCAGCACGATCCAAAATCAGTGAGTAATAGCATACAAACCTGACCGGAATAGGTCAACTCTGCGAGTTTTGACGAGTTCCCCGAAACCGGACCCAGAGTTCCCGAAAAATTTGGAACGCAGGAGGACCCAAAATCAGTGAATAATAGAATACAAACGTAGCCACAATAGGCCAAAACTATGAGTTTTGACGAGTTACCTGTAACCGGACCCCAGGGTTCCCGAAGCATCTAGATCGTAGTAGGACCCGAATTCAGTGACTAATAGCATACAAAACTGGCCGGAATAGGCCAAAATTGCGAGTTTTTAAGAGTTCCCTATAACCAGACCACGAGGTTACCGAAACGTCGGATCGCAGCATGACCCAAAATCAGTGACTAATAGGATACAAAATTGGCCACAATAGGCCAATGGTGCGAGTTTTGACGAGTTCCCTATAACCGGACATCGGGGTTCCCGAAGCGTCTGGATTGCAGTAGGACCCAAAATCAGTGATTAATAGCATACAAAAGTTGCGAGAATAGGCCAAAATTGCGAGTTTTTACGACTTCCCCGTAACCTGAGCCCGGGGTTCGGAAAACATTCGGATCGCAGCACGATCCAAAATCAGTGAGTAATAGCATATAAACCTGGCCGGAATAGGTCAAAACTGCGAGTTTTGACGAGTTCCTCGAAACCGGACCTTGGGGTTCCCAAAATGTTTGGATCGCAGCAGAAACCAAAATCAGTGAGTAATAGCATACAAAACTGGTCGGAATAGACCAAAACCGCGAGTTTTGATAAATTCCCCGTAACCGGACCCCGGTGTTCCCAAAATGTTTGGATCGCAGCAGGAACAAAAATCAGTGAGTAATGGCATACAAACCTGGCTAGAATAGGTAAAAGCTAAGAGTTTTGACAAGTTACCCAAATCCGGACCCCCGGGTTCCGAAAACGTTTGGACCGGAGCAGGACCCAAAATCAGTGAGTAATAGCATACGAAACTGGCCAGAATAGGGCAAAACTGTGAGTTTGGACGAGTTCCCCGTAAACGGACCCTAGGTTTCCCGAAATATTCCAATCGCAGCAGGACCCAAAATAAGTGACTAATAGCATACAAAAGTGGCCAGAATAGGCGAAAATTGCGAGTTTTGATGAGTTGCGCGTAACCGTAGCCCGGGGTTAGCAAAACATTCGGATCGCAGCATGATCCAAAATCAGTGAGTAATAGCATACAAACCTGACCGGAATAGGTCAACTCTGCGAGTTTTGACGAGTTCCCCGAAACCGGACCCAGAGTTCCCGAAAAATTTGGAACGCAGGAGGACCCAAAATCAGTGACTAATAGAATACAAACGTAGCCACAATTGGCCAAAACTATGAGTTTTGACGAGTTACCTGTAACCGGACCCCAGGGTTCCCGAATCGTCTAGATCGTAGTAGGACCGGAATTCAGTGACTAATAGCATACAAAACTGGCCGGAATAGGCCAAAATTGCGAGTTTTTAAGAGTTCCCTATAACCAGACCACGAGGTTACCGAAACGTCGGATCGCAGCACGACCCAAAATCAGTGAATAATAGGATACAAAATTGCCACAATAGGCCAAAACTGTGAGTTTTGACGAGTTCCACGTAACCGGACCCTGGGCCTCGCGACACATTCTGGTCGTAGCAGGACCCAAAATCAGTGAGTAATTGCATACAAACCTGGCCGGAATAGGCCAAAACTGCGAGTTTTCACGAGTTAGCCGTAACCGGACCACGGTGTTCCCGAAACGTTCGGATCACATCATGACCCAAAATCAGTGAGTAATAGCATACAAACCTGGCTGGAACAGGGCTAAACTGCGAGTTTTGACGAGTTCCCCGTAAACGGACCATAGGGTTCCCGAAATATTCCAATCATAGTAGGACCCAAAATCAGTGACTAATAGCATACAAAAATGACCAGAATAGGCCAAAATTGCGAGTTTTCACGAGTTCCCCGTAACAGGACCCCGGGGTTGCCGGAACGTTCGGATCACATCATGACCAAAAATCAGTGACTAATAGCATAGAAAAGTGGCCAGAATAGGCCCGGGGTTCGCAAAACATTCGGATCGCAGCACGCTCCAAAATTAGTGAGTTATACAAACCTGGCCGAATATGACAAAACTGCGAGTTTTGACGAGTTCCCCGAAACCGGACCCACAGTTCCCGAAACATTTGGAACGCCGGAGGAACCAAAATCAGTGACTAATTGGATACAAAATTGGCCACAATAGGCCAAAGGTGCGAGTTTTGACGAGTTCCCTATAACCGGACATCGGGGTTCCCGAAGCGTCTGGATTGCAGTAGGACCCAAAATCAGTGATTAATAGCATACAAAAGTTGCGAGAATAGGCCAAAATTGCGAGTTTTTACGACTTCCCCGTAACCTGAGCCCGGGGTTCGGAAAACATTCGGATCGCAGCACGATCCAAAATCAGTGAGTAATAGCATATAAACCTGGCCGGAATAGGTCAAAACTGCGAGTTTTGACGAGTTCCTCGAAACCGGACCTTGGGGTTCCCAAAATGTTTGGATCGCAGCAGAAACCAAAATCAGTGAGTAATAGCATACAAAACTGGTCGGAATAGACCAAAACCGCGAGTTTTGATAAATTCACCGTAACCGGACCCCGGTGTTCCCAAAATGTTTGGATCGCAGCAGGAACAAAAATCAGTGAGTAATGGCATACAAACCTGGCTAGAATAGGTCAAAACTAAGAGTTTTGACAAGTTACCCAAATCCGGACCCCCGGGTTCCGAAAACGTTTGGACCGGAGCAGGACCCAAAATCAGTGAGTAATAGCATACGAAACTGGCCAGAATAGGGCAAAACTGTGAGTTTGGACGAGTTCCCCGTAAACGGACCCTAGGTTTCCCGAAATATTCCAATCGCAGCAGGACCCAAAATAAGTGACTAATAGCATACAAAAGTGGCCAGAATAGGCGAAAATTGCGAGTTTTGATGAGTTGCGCGTAACCGTAGCCCGGGGTTAGCAAAACATTCGGATCGCAGCATGATCCAAAATCAGTGAGTAATAGCATACAAACCTGACCGGAATAGGTCAACTCTGCGAGTTTTGACGAGTTCCCCGAAACCGGACCCAGAGTTCCCGAAAAATTTGGAACGCAGGAGGACCCAAAATCAGTGACTAATAGAATACAAACGTAGCCACAATTGGCCAAAACTATGAGTTTTGACGAGTTACCTGTAACCGGACCCCAGGGTTCCCGAATCGTCTAGATCGTAGTAGGACCGGAATTCAGTGACTAATAGCATACAAAACTGGCCGGAATAGGCCAAAATTGCGAGTTTTTAAGAGTTCCCTATAACCAGACCACGAGGTTACCGAAACGTCGGATCGCAGCACGACCCAAAATCAGTGAATAATAGGATACAAAATTGCCACAATAGGCCAAAACTGTGAGTTTTGACGAGTTCCACGTAACCGGACCCTGGGCCTCGCGACACATTCTGGTCGTAGCAGGACCCAAAATCAGTGAGTAATTGCATACAAACCTGGCCGGAATAGGCCAAAACTGCGAGTTTTCACGAGTTAGCCGTAACCGGACCACGGTGTTCCCGAAACGTTCGGATCACATCATGACCCAAAATCAGTGAGTAATAGCATACAAACCTGGCTGGAACAGGGCTAAACTGCGAGTTTTGACGAGTTCCCCGTAAACGGACCATAGGGTTCCCGAAATATTCCAATCATAGTAGGACCCAAAATCAGTGACTAATAGCATACAAAAATGACCAGAATAGGCCAAAATTGCGAGTTTTCACGAGTTCCCCGTAACAGGACCCCGGGGTTGCCGGAACGTTCGGATCACATCATGACCAAAAATCAGTGACTAATAGCATAGAAAAGTGGCCAGAATAGGCCCGGGGTTCGCAAAACATTCGGATCGCAGCACGCTCCAAAATTAGTGAGTTATACAAACCTGGCCGAATATGACAAAACTGCGAGTTTTGACGAGTTCCCCGAAACCGGACCCACAGTTCCCGAAACATTTGGAACGCCGGAGGAACCAAAATCAGTGACTAATTGGATACAAAATTGGCCACAATAGGCCAAAGGTGCGAGTTTTGACGAGTTCCCTATAACCGGACATCGGGGTTCCCGAAGCGTCTGGATTGCAGTAGGACCCAAAATCAGTGATTAATAGCATACAAAAGTTGCGAGAATAGGCCAAAATTGCGAGTTTTTACGACTTCCCCGTAACCTGAGCCCGGGGTTCGGAAAACATTCGGATCGCAGCACGATCCAAAATCAGTGAGTAATAGCATATAAACCTGGCCGGAATAGGTCAAAACTGCGAGTTTTGACGAGTTCCTCAAAACCGGACCCTGGGGTTCCCAAAATGTTTGGATCGCAGCAGAAACCAAAATCAGTGAGTAATAGCATACAAAACTGGTCGGAATAGACCAAAACCGCGAGTTTTGACAAATTCACCGTAACCGGACCCCGGTGTTCCCAAAATGTTTGGATCGCAGCAGGAACAAAAATCAGTGAGTAATAGCATACAAACCTGGCCAGAATAGGTAAAACTAAGAGTTTTGACAAGTTCGCCAAAAACGGACCCCGGGGTTCCGAAAACGTTTGGCCGGAGCAGGACCAAAAATGAGTGATTAATAGCATACGAAACTGGCCAGAATAGGGAAAAACTGCGAGTTTTGACGAGTTCGCCGTAAACGGACCCTAGGTTTCCCGAAATATTCCAATCGCAGCAGGACCCAAAATTAGTAACTAATAGCATACAAAAGTGGCCAGAATAGGCGAAAATTGCGAGTTTTGATGAGTTGCGCGTAACCGTAGCCCGGGGTTCGCAAAACATTCGGATCGCAGCACGATCCAAAATCAGTGAGTAATAGCATACAAACCTGACCGGAATAGGTCAACTCTGCGAGTTTTGACGAGTTCCCCGAAACCGGACCCAGAGTTCCCGAAAAATTTGGAACGCAGGAGGACCCAAAATCAGTGAATAATAGAATACAAACGTAGCCACAATAGGCCAAAACTATGAGTTTTGACGAGTTACCTGTAACCGGACCCCAGGGTTCCCGAAGCATCTAGATCGTAGTAGGACCCGAATTCAGTGACTAATAGCATACAAAACTGGCCGGAATAGGCCAAAATTGCGAGTTTTTAAGAGTTCCCTATAACCAGACCACGAGGTTACCGAAACGTCGGATCGCAGCATGACCCAAAATCAGTGACTAATAGGATACAAAATTGGCCACAATAGGCCAATGGTGCGAGTTTTGACGAGTTCACTATAACCGGACATCGGTGTTCCCGAAGCGTCTGGATTGCAGTAGGACCCAAAATCAGTGATTAATAGCATACAAAAGTTGCGAGAATAGGCCAAAATTGCGAGTTTTTACGACTTCCCCGTAACCTGAGCCCGGGGTTCGGAAAACATTCGGATCGCAGCACGATCCAAAATCAGTGAGTAATAGCATATAAACCTGGCCGGAATAGGTCAAAACTGCGAGTTTTGACGAGTTCCTCGAAACCGGACCTTGGGGTTCCCAAAATGTTTGGATCGCAGCAGAAACCAAAATCAGTGAGTAATAGCATACAAAACTGGTCGGAATAGACCAAAACCGCGAGTTTTGATAAATTCCCCGTAACCGGACCCCGGTGTTCCCAAAATGTTTGGATCGCAGCAGGAACAAAAATCAGTGAGTAATGGCATACAAACCTGGCTAGAATAGGTCAAAACTAAGAGTTTTGCAAGTTACCCAAATCCGGACCCCCGGGTTCCGAAAACGTTTGGACCGGAGCAGGACCCAAAATCAGTGAGTAATAGCATACGAAACTGGCCAGAATAGGGCAAAACTGTGAGTTTGGACGAGTTCCCCGTAAACGGACCCTAGGTTTCCCGAAATATTCCAATCGCAGCAGGACCCAAAATAAGTGACTAATAGCATACAAAAGTGGCCAGAATAGGCGAAAATTGCGAGTTTTGATGAGTTGCGCGTAACCGTATCCCGGGGTTAGCAAAACATTCGGATCGCAGCACGATCCAAAATCAGTGAGTAATAGCATACAAACCTGACCGGAATAGGTCAACTCTGCGAGTTTTGACGAGTTCCCCGAAACCGGACCCAGAGTTCCCGAAAAATTTGGAACGCAGGAGGACCCAAAATCAGTGACTAATAGAATACAAACGTAGCCACAATTGGCCAAAACTATGAGTTTTGACGAGTTACCTGTAACCGGACCCCAGGGTTCCCGAATCGTCTAGATCGTAGTAGGACCGGAATTCAGTGACTAATAGCATACAAAACTGGCCGGAATAGGCCAAAATTGCGAGTTTTTAAGAGTTCCCTATAACCAGACCACGAGGTTACCGAAACGTCGGATCGCAGCACGACCCAAAATCAGTGAATAATAGGATACAAAATTGCCACAATAGGCCAAAACTGTGAGTTTTGACGAGTTCCACGTAACCGGACCCTGGGCCTCGCGACACATTCTGGTCGTAGCAGGACCCAAAATCAGTGAGTAATTGCATACAAACCTGGCCGGAATAGGCCAAGACTGCGAGTTTTCACGAGTTAGCCGTAACCGGACCACGGTGTTCCCGAAACGTTCGGATCACATCATGACCCAAAATCAGTGAGTAATAGCATACAAACCTGGCTGGAACAGGGCTAAACTGCGAGTTTTGACGAGTTCCCCGTAAACGGACCATAGGGTTCCCGAAATATTCCAATCATAGTAGGACCCAAAATCAGTGACTAATAGCATACAAAAATGACCAGAATAGGCCAAAATTGCGAGTTTTCACGAGTTCCCCGTAACAGGACCCCGGGGTTGCCGGAGCGTCTGGATTGCAGTAGGACCCAAAATCAGTGATTAATAGCATACAAAAGTTGCGAGAATAGGCCAAAATTGCGAGTTTTTACGACTTCCCCGTAACCTAAGCCCGGGGTTCGGAAAACATTCGGATCGCAGCACGATCCAAAATCAGTGAGTAATAGCATATAAACCTGGCCGGAATAGGTCAAAACCGCGAGTTTCGATAAATTCCCCGTAACCGGACTACGGTGTTCGCAAAATGTTTGGATCGCAGTAGGAACAAAAATCAGTGAGTAATAGCATACAAACTTGGCCAGAATAGGTAAAACTAAGAGTTTTGACAAGTTCGCCAAAAACGGACCCCGGGGTTCCGAAAACGTTTGGACCGGAGCAGGACCCAAAATTAGTGACTAATAGCATACGAAACTGGCCAGAATAGGGCAAAACTGCGAGTTTTAACGAGTTCCCCGTAAACGGACCCTAGGTTTCCCGAAATATTCCAATCGCAGCAGGACCCAAAATTAGTAACTAATAGCATACAAAACTGGCCAGAATAGGCGAAAATTGCGAGTTTTGATGAGTTGCACATAACCGTAGCCCGGGGTTCGCAAAACATTCGGATCGCAGCACGATCCAAAATCAGTGAGTAATAGCATACAAACCTGACCGGAATAGGTCAACTCTGCGAGTTTTGACGAGTTCCCCGAAACCGGACCCAGAGTTCCCGAAAAATTTGGAACGCAGGAGGACCCAAAATCAGTGAATAATAGAATACAAACGTAGCCACAATAGGCCAAAACTATGATTTTTGACGAGTTACTTGTAACCGGACCCCAGGGTTCCCGAAGCGTCTAGATCGTAGTAGGACCCGAATTCAGTGACTAATAGCATACAAAACTGGCCGGAATAGGCCAAAATTGCGAGTTTTCAAGAGTTCCCTATAACCAGACCTCGAGGTTACCGAAACGTCGGATCGCAGCACGACCCAAAATTAGTGACTAATAGGATACAAAATTGGCCACAATAGGCCAATGGTGCGAGTTTTGACGAGTTCCCTATAAGCGGACATCGGGGTTCCCGAAGCGTCTGGATTGCAGTAGGACCCAAAATCAGTGATTAATAGCATACAAAAGTTGCGAGAATAGGCCAAAATTGCGAGTTTTTACGACTTCCCCGTAACCTGAGCCCGGGGTTCGGAAAACATTCGGATCACAGCACGATCCAAAATTAGTGAGTAATAGCATATAAACCTGGCCGGAATAGGTGAAAACTGCGAGTTTTGACGAGTTCCTCGAAACCGGACCCTGGGGTTCCCAAAATGTTTGGATCGCAACAGGAACCAAAATCAGTGAGTAATAGCATACAAAACTGGTCGGAATAGACCAAAGCCGTGAGTTTTGATAAATTCCCCGTAACCGGACCCCGGTGTTCCCAAAATGTTTGGATCGCAGCAGGAACAAAAATCAGTGAGTAATAGCATACAAACCTGGCCAGAATAGGTAAAACTAAGAGTTTTGACAAGTTCGCCAAAAACGGACCCCGGGGTTCCGAAAACGTTTAGACCGGAGCAGGACCCAAAATCAGTGAGTAATAGCATACGAAACTGGCCAGAATAGGGCAAAACTGCGAGTTTTGACGAGTTCCCCCTAAACGGACCCTAGGTTTCCCGAAATATTCCAATTACAGCAGGACCCAAAATCAGTGACTAATAGCATACAAAAGTGGCTAGAATAGGCGAAAATTGCGAGTTTTGATGAGTTGCGCGTAACCGTAGCCCGGGGGTTCGCAAAACATTCGGATCGCGGCACGATCCAAAATCAGTGAGTAATAGCCTACAAACCTGACCGGAATAGGTCAACTCTGCGAGTTTTGACGAGTTCCCCGAAACCGGACCCAGAGTTCCCGAAAAATTTGGAACGCAGGAGGACCCAAAATCAGTGACTAATAGAATACAAACGTAGCCACAATAGGCCAAAACTATGAGTTTTGACGAGTTACCTGTAACCGGACCCCAGGGTTCCCGAAGCGTCTAGATCGTAGTAGGACCCGAATTCAGTGACTAATAGCATACAAAACTGGCCGGAATAGGCCAAAATTGCGAGTTTTTAAGAGTTCCCTATAACCAGACCACGAGGTTACCGAAACGTCGGATCGCAGCACGACCCAAAATCAGTGACTAATAGGATACAAAATTGGCCACAATAGGCCATTGGTGCGAGTTTTGACAAGTTCCCTATAACCGGACATCGGGGTTCCCGAAGCGTCTGGATTGCAGTAGGACCCAAAATCAGTGATTAATAGCATACAAAAGTTGCGAGAATAGGCCAAAATTGCGAGTTTTTACGACTTCCCCGTAACCTGAGCCCGGGGTTCAGAAAACATTCGGATCACAGCACGATCCAAAATTAGTGAGTAATAGCATATAAACCTGGCCGGAATAGGTGAAAACTGCGAGTTTTGACGAGTTCCTCGAAACCGGACCCTGGGGTTCCCAAAATGTTTGGATCGCAACAGGAACCAAAATCAGTGAGTAATAGCATACAAAACTGGTCGGAATAGACCAAAACCGTGAGTTTTGATAAATTCCCCGTAACCGGACCCCGGTGTTCCCAAAATGTTTGGATCGCAGCAGGAACAAAAATCAGTGAGTAATAGCATACAAACCTGGCCAGAATAGGTAAAACTAAGAGTTTTGACAAGTTCGCCAAAAACGGATCCTGGGGTTCCGAAAACGTTTGGACCGGAGCAGGACCCAAAATCAGTAAGTAATTGCATACGAAACTGGCCAGAATAGGGCAAAACTGCGAGTTTGGACGAGTTCCCCGTAAACGGACCCTAGGTTTCCCGAAATATTCCAATTACAGCAGGACCCAAAATCAGTGACTAATAGCATACAAAAGTGGCTAGAATAGGCGAAAATTGCGAGTTTTGATGAGTTGCGCGTAACCGTAGCCCGGGGGTTCGCAAAACATTCGGATCGCGGCACGATCCAAAATCAGTGAGTAATAGCCTACAAACCTGACCGGAATAGGTCAACTCTGCGAGTTTTGACGAGTTCCCCGAAACCGGACCCAGAGTTCCCGAAAAATTTGGAACGCAGGAGGACCCAAAATCAGTGACTAATAGAATACAAACGTAGCCACAATAGGCCAAAACTATGAGTTTTGACGAGTTACCTGTAACCGGACCCCAGGGTTCCCGAAGCGTCTAGATCGTAGTAGGACCCGAATTCAGTGACTAATAGCATACAAAACTGGCCGGAATAGGCCAAAATTGCGAGTTTTTAAGAGTTCCCTATAACCAGACCACGAGGTTACCGAAACGTCGGATCGCAGCACGACCCAAAATCAGTGACTAATAGGATACAAAATTGGCCACAATAGGCCATTGGTGCGAGTTTTGACAAGTTCCCTATAACCGGACATCGGGGTTCCCGAACCGTCTGGATTGCAGTAGGACCCAAAATCAGTGATTAATAGCATACAAAAGTTGCGAGAATAGGCCAAAATTGCGAGTTTTTACGACTTCCCCGTAACCTGAGCCCGGGGTTCGGAAAACATTCGGATCACAGCACGATCCAAAATTAGTGAGTAATAGCATATAAACCTGGCCGGAATAGGTGAAAACTGCGAGTTTTGACGAGTTCCTCGAAACCGGACCCTGGGGTTCCCAAAATGTTTGGATCGCAACAGGAACCAAAATCAGTGAGTAATAGCATACAAAACTGGTCGGAATAGACCAAAACCGTGAGTTTTGATAAATTCCCCGTAACCGGACCCCGGTGTTCCCAAAATGTTTGGATCGCAGCAGGAACAAAAATCAGTGAGTAATAGCATACAAACCTGGCCAGAATAGGTAAAACTAAGAGTTTTGACAAGTTCGCCAAAAACGGATCCTGGGGTTCCGAAAACGTTTGGACCGGAGCAGGACCCAAAATCAGTAAGTAATTGCATACGAAACTGGCCAGAATAGGGCAAAACTGCGAGTTTGGACGAGTTCCCCGTAAACGGACCCTAGGTTTCCCGAAATATTCCAATCACAGCAGGACCCAAAATCAGTGACTAATAGCATACAAAAGTGGCTAGAATAGGCGTAAATTGCGAGTTTTGATGAGTTGCGCGTAACCGTAGCCCGGGGGTTCGCAAAACATTCGGATCGCGGCACGATCCAAAATCAGTGAGTAATAGCCTACAAACCTGACCGGAATAGGTCAACTCTGCGAGTTTTGACGAGTTCCCCGAAACCGGACCCAGAGTTCCCGAAAAATTTGGAACGCAGGAGGACCCAAAATCAGTGACTAATAGAATACAAACGTAGCCACAATAGGCCAAAACTATGAGTTTTGACGAGTTACCTGTAACCGGACCCCAGGGTTCCCGAAGCGTCTAGATCGTAGTAGGACCCGAATTCAGTGACTAATAGCATACAAAACTGGCCGGAATAGGCCAAAATTGCGAGTTTTTAAGAGTTCCCTATAACCAGACCACGAGGTTACCGAAATGTCGGATCGCAGCACGACCCAAAATCAGTGAATAATAGGATACAAAATTGCCACAATAGGCCAAAACTGTGAGTTTTGACGAGTTCCACGTAACCGGACCCTGGGGTGCGCGACACAGTCGGATCGTAGCAGGACCCAAAATAAGTGAGTAATTGCATACAAACCTGGCCGAAATAGGCCAAAACTGCGAGTTTTCATGAGTTAGCCGTAACCGGACCACGGTGTTCCCGAAACTTTCGGATCACATCATGACCCAAAATCAGTGAGTAATAGCATACAAACCTGGCCGGAACAGGGCAAAACTGCGAGTTTTGACGAGTTCCCCGTAAACCGACCATAGGGTTCCCGAAATATACCAATCATGGTAGGACCCAAAATCAGTGACTAATAGCATACAGAAGTTGCCAGAATAGGCCAAAATTGCGAGTTTTCGAGAGTTCCCCGTAACCGGACCCCGGGGTTGCCGGAACGTTCGGATCACATCATGACCAAAAATCAGTGACTAATAGCATACAAAAGTGGCCAGAATAGGCCCGGGGTTCGCAAAACATTCGGATCGCAGCACGCTCCAAAATTAGTGAGTAATAGCATACAAACCTGGACGAATAGGTCAAAACTGCGAGTTTTGACGAGTTCCCCGAAACCGGACCCACAGTTCCGGAAACATTTGGAACGCCGGAGGAACCAAAATGAGTGACTAATAGGATACAAAATTGGCCACAATAGGCCAAAGGTGCGAGTTTTGACGAGTTCCCTATAACCGGACATCGGGGTTCCCGAAGCGTCTGGATTGCAGTAGGACCCAAAATCAGTGATTAAATAGCATACAAAAGTTGCGAGAACAGGCCCAAATTGCGAGTTTTTACGACTTCCCCGTAACCTGAGCCCGGGGTTCGCAAAACATTCGGATCGCAGCACGATCCAAAATCAGTGAGTAATAGCATATAAACCTGACCGAAATAGGTCAAAACTGCGAGTTTTGACGAGTTCCTCGAAACCGGACCCTGGGGTTCCCAAAATGTTTGGATCGTAGCAGGAACCAAAATCAGTGAGTAATAGCATACAAAACTCGTCGGAATAGACCAAAACCGCGAGTTTTGATAAATTCCCCGTAACCCGACCCCGGTGTTCCCAAAATGTTTGGATCGGAGCAGGAACAAAAATCAGTGAGTAATAGCATACAAACCTGGCCGGAATAGGTAAAACTAAGATTTTTGACAAGTTCGCCAAAAACGGACCTCGGGGTTCCCAAAACGGTTGGACCGGAGCAGGACCCAAAATCAGTGAGTAATAGCATACCAAACTGGCCAGAATAGAGCAAAACTGCAAGTTTTGACGAGTTCCCCGTAAATGGACCCTAGGTTTCCCGAAATATTCCAATCGCAGCAGGACCCAAAATAAGTGACTAATAGCATACAAAAGTGGCCAGAATAGGCGAAAATTGCGAGTTTTGATGAGTTCCGCGTAACCGGATCCCGTGGTTCGCAAAACATTCGGATCGCAGCACGGTCCAAAATCAGTGAGTAATAGCATACAAACCTGACCGAAATAGGTCAAAACTGCGAGTTTTGACGAGTTCTCGGAAACCGGACCCAGAGTTCCCGAAAAATTTGGAACGCGTGAGGACCCAAAGTCAGTGACTAATAGGATACAAACCTAGCCATAATAGGCCAAAACTATGAGTTTTGACGAGTTACCTCTAACCAGACCACAGGGTTCCCGAAGCATCTAGATCATAGTAGGACCCGAATTCAGTGACTAATAGCATACAAAACTGGCCGGAATAGGCCAAAATTGCGAGTTTTTAATAGTTCCCTATAACCAGACCACGAGGTTACCGAAATGTCGGATCGCAGCACGACCCAAAATCAATGAATAATAGGATACAAAATTGCCACAATAGGCCAAAACTGTGAGTTTTGACGAGTTCCACGTAACCGGACCCTGGGGTGCGTGACACATTCGGATCGTAGCAGGACCCAAAATCAGTGAGTAATTGCATACAAACCTGGCCGGAATAGGCCAAAACTGCGAGTTTTCATGAGTTAGCCGTAACCGGACCACGGTGTTCCCGAAACTTTCGGATCACATCATGACCCAAAATCAGTGAGTAATAGCATACAAACCTGGCCGGAACAGGGCAAAACTGCGAGTTTTGACGAGTTCCCCGTAAACCGACCATAGGGTTCCCGAAATATTCCAATCATAGTAGGACCCAAAATCAGTGACTAATAGCATACAGAAGTTGCCAGAATAGGCCAAAATTGCGAGTTTTCGAGAGTTCCCCGTAACCGGACCCCGGGGTTGCCGGAACGTTCAGATCACATCATGACCAAAAATCAGTGACTAATAGCATACAAAAGTGGCCAGAATAGGCCCGGGGTTCGCAAAACATTCGGATCGCAGCACGCTCCAAAATTAGTGAGTAATAGCATACAAACCTGGACGAATAGGTCAAAACTGCGAGTTTTGACGAGTTCCCCGAAACCGGACCCACAGTTCCCGAAACATTTGGAACGCCGGAGGAACCAAAATGAGTGACTAATAGGATACAAAATTGGCCACAATAGGCCAAAGGTGCGAGTTTTGACGAGTTCCCTATAACCGGACATCGGGGTTCCCGAAGCGTCTGGATTGCAGTAGGACCCAAAATCAGTGATTAAATAGCATACAAAAGTTGCGAGAATAGGCCCAAATTGCGAGTTTTTACGACTTCCCCGTAACCTGAGCCCGGGGTTCGCAAAACATTCGGATCGCAGCACGATCCAAAATCAGTGAGTAATAGCATATAAACCTGACCGAAATAGGTCAAAACTGCGAGTTTTGACGAGTTCCTCGAAACCGGACCCTGGGGTTCCCAAAATGTTTGGATCGCAGCAGGAACCAAAATCAGTGAGTAATAGCATACAAAACTCGTCGGAATAGACCAAAACCGCGAGTTTTGATAAATTCCCCGTAACCCGACCCCGGTGTTCCCAAAATGTTTGGATCGGAGCAGGAACAAAAATCAGTGAGTAATAGCATACAAACCTTGCCGGAATAGGTAAAACTAAGAGTTTTGACAAGTTCGCCAAAAACGGACCTCGGGGTTCCCAAAACGGTTGGACCGGAGCAGGACCCAAAATCAGTGAGTAATAGCATACCAAACTGGCCAGAATAGGGCAAAACTGCGAGTTTTGACGAGTTCCCCGTAAATGGACCCTAGGTTTCCCGAAATATTCCAATCGCAGCAGGACCCAAAATCAGTGAATAATAGCATACAAAAGTGGCCAGAATAGGCGAAAATTGCGAGTTTTGATGAGTTCCGCGTAACCGGATCCCGTGGTTCGCAAAATATTCGGATCGCAGCACGATCCAAAATCAGTGAGTAATAGCATACAAACCTGACCGAAATAGGTCAAAACTGCGAGTTTTGACGAGTTCTCGGAAACCGGACCCAGAGTTCCCGAAAAATTTGGAACGCGTGAGGACCCAAAGTCAGTGACTAATAGGATACAAACCTAGCCATAATAGGCCAAAACTATGAGTTTTGACGAGTTACCTCTAACCAGACCACAGGGTTCCCGAAGCATCTAGATCATAGTAGGACCCGAATTCAGTGACTAATAGCATACAAAACTGGCCGGAATATGCCAAAATTGCGAGTTTTTAATAGTTCCCTATAACCAGACCACGAGGTTACCGAAATGTCGGATCGCAGCACGACCCAAAATCAGTGAACAATAGGATACAAAATTGCCACAATAGGCCAAAACTGTGAGTTTTGACGAGTTCCACGTAACCGGACCCTGGGGTGCGCGACACATTCGGATCGTAGCAGGACCCAAAATCAGTGAGTAATTGCATACAAACCTGGCCGGAATAGGCCAAAACTGCGAGTTTTCATGAGTTAGCCGTAACCGGACCACGGTGTTCCCGAAACTTTCGGATCACATCATGACCCAAAATCAGTGAGTAATAGCATACAAACCTGGCCGGAACAGGGCAAAACTGCGAGTTTTGACGAGTTCCCCGTAAACCGACCATAGGGTTCCCGAAATATTCCAATCATAGTAGGACCCAAAATCAGTGACTAATAGCATACAGAAGTTGCCAGAATAGGCCAAAATTGCGAGTTTTCGAGAGTTCCCCGTAACCGGACCCCGGGGTTGCCGGAACGTTCGGATCACATCATGACCAAAAATCAGTGACTAATAGCATACAAAAGTGGCCAGAATAGGCCCGGGGTTCGCAAAACATTCGGATCGCAGCACGCTCCAAAATTAGTGAGTAATAGCATACAAACCTGGACGAATAGGTCAAAACTGCGAGTTTTGACGAGTTCCCCGAAACCGGACCCACAGTTCCCGAAACATTTGGAACGCAGGAGGACCCAAAATCAATGACTAATAGGATACAAACCTAGCCATAATAGGCCACAACTATGAGTTTTGACGAGTTACCTGTAACCGGCCCCAGGGTTCCTGAAGCGTCTAGATCGTAGTAGGACCCGAATTCAGTGACTAATAGCATACAAAACTGGCCAGAATAGGCCAAAATTGCGAGTTTTTAATAGTTCCCTATAACCGGACCACGAGGTTACCGAAACCTCGGATCGCAGCACGACCCAAAATCAGTGAATAATAAGATACAAAATTGCCACAATAGGCCAAAACTGTGAGTTTTGACGAGTTCCACATAACCGGACCCTGGGGTGCGCGACACATTCGGATCGTAGCAGGACCCAAAATCAGTGAGTAATTGCATACAAACCTGGCCGGAATAGGCCAAAACTGCCAGTTTTCATGAGTTTGCCGTAACCGGACCACGGTGTTCCCGAAACTTTTGGATCACATCATGACCCAAAATCAGTGAGTAATAGCATACAAACCTGGCCGGAACAGGGCAAAACTGCGAGTTATGACGAGTTCCCCGAAAACGGATCATAGGGTTCCCGAAATATTCCAATCATAGTAGGACCCAAAATCAGTGACTAATAGCATACAAAAGTGGCCAGAATAGGCCAAAATTGCGAGTTTTCACGAGTTCCCGTAACCGGACCCCGGGGTTGCCAGAACGTTTGGATCATATCATGACCAAAAATCAGTGACTTATAGCATACAAAAGTGGCCAGAATAGACCCGGGGTTCGCAAAACATTCGGATCGCATCATGCTCCAAAATTAGTGAGTAATAGCATACAAACCTGGCCGAATAGGTCAAAACTGCGAGATTTGACGAGTTCCTCGACACCGGACCCAGAATTCCCGAAAAATTTGGAACGCAGGAGGACCCAAAATCAGTGACTAATAGGATACAAACCTAGCCATAATAGGCCAAAGCTGCGAGTTTTGACGAGTTCCCTATAACCGGACATCGGGGTTCCCGAAGCGTATGGATCGCAGTAGGACCCAAAATTAGTGATTAATAGCATACAAAAGTTGCCAGAATAGGCCAAAATTGCGAGTTTTTACGACTTCCCCGTAATCTGAGCCCGGGGTTCGCAAAACATTCGGATCGCAGCACGATCCAAAATCAGTGAGTAATAGCATATAAACCTGGCCGGAATAGGTCAAAACTGCGAGTTTTGACGAGTTCCCCGAAACCGGACCCTGGGGTTCCCAAAATGTTTGGATTGCAGCAGGAACCAAAATCAGTGAGTAATAGCATACAAAACTGGTCGGAATAGACCAAAACCGCGAGTTTTGATAAATTCCACGTAACCGGACCCCGGTGTTCCCAAAATGTTTGGATCGCAGCAGGAACAAAAATCAGTGAGTAATAGCATACAAACGTGGCCAGAATAGGTAAAACTAAGAGTTTTGACAAGTTCTCCAAAAACGGACCCCGGGGTTCCCAAAACGTTTGGACCGGAGCACGACCCAAAATCAGTGAGTAATAGCATATGAAACTGGCCAGAATTGGGCAAAACTGCGAGTTTTGACGAGTTCCCCATAAACGGACCCTAGGTTTCCCGAAATATTCCAATCGCAGCAGGACCCAAAATCAGAGACTAATAGCATACAAAAGTGGCCAGATTAGGCGAAAATTGCGAGTTTTGATGAGTTCCCCGTAAATGGACCCTAGGTTTCCCGAAATATTCCAATCGCAGCAGGACCCAAAATAAGTGACTAATAGCATACAAAAGTGGCCAGAATAGGCGAAAATTGCGAGTTTTGATGAGTTCCGCGTAACCGGATCCCGTGGTTCGCAAAACATTCGGATCGCAGCACGATCCAAAATCAGTGAGTAATAGCATACAAACCTGACCGAAATAGGTCAAAACTGCGAGTTTTGACGAGTTCTCGGAAACCGGACCCAGAGTTCCCGAAAAATTTGGAACGCGTGAGGACCCAAAATCAGTGACTAATAGGATACAAACCTAGCCATAATAGGCCAAAACTATGAGTTTTGACGAGTTACCTCTAACCAGACCACAGGGTTCCCTAAGCATCTAGATCATAGTAGGACCCGAATTCAGTGACTAATAGCATACAAAACTGGCCGGAATAGGCCAAAATTGCGAGTTTTTAATAGTTCCCTATAACCAGACCACGAGGTAACCGAAATGTCGGATCGCAGCACGACCCAAAATCAGTGAATAATAGGATACAAAATTGCCACAATAGGCCAAAACTGTGAGTTTTGACGAGTTCCACGTAACCGGACCCTGGGGTGCGCGACACATTCGGATCGTAGCAGGACCCAAAATCAGTGAGTAATTGCATACAAACCTGGCCGGAATAGGCCAAAACTGCGAGTTTTCATGAGTTAGCCGTAACCGGACCACGGTGTTCCCGAAACTTTCGGATCACATCATGACCCAAAATCAGTGAGTAATAGCATACAAACCTGGCCGGAACAGGGCAAAACTGCGAGTTTTGACGAGTTCCCCGTAAACGAACCATAGGGTTCCCGAAATATTCCAATCATAGTAGGACCCAAAATCAGTGACTAATAGCATACAAAAGTGGCTAGAATAGGCCAAAATTGCGAGTTTTTACGAGTTCCCGTAACCGGACCCCGGGGTTGCCGGAACGTTCGGATCACATCATGACCAAAAATTAGTGACTACTAGCATACAAAAGTGGCCAGAATAGGCCCGGGGTTCGCAAAACATTCGGATCGCAGCATGCTCCAAAATTAGTGAGTAATAGCATACAAACCTGGCCGAATAGGTCAAAACTGCGAGTTTTGACGAGTTCCCCGAAACCGGACCCAGAGTTCCCGAAAAATTTGGAACGCAGGAGGACCCAAAATCAGTGACTAATAGGATACAAACCTAGCCATAATAGGCCACAACTATGAGTTTTGACGAGTTACCTGTAACCGGCCCCAGGGTTCCCGAAGCGTCTAGATCGTAGTAGGACCCGAATTCAGTGACTAATAGCATACAAAACTGGCCAGAATAGGCCAAAATTGCGAGCTTTTAATAGTTCCCTATAACCGGACCACGAGGTTACCGAAACCTCGGATCGCAGCACGACCCAAAATCAGTGAATAATAAGATACAAAATTGCCACAATAGGACAAAACTGTGAGTTTTGACGAGTTCCACATAACCGGACCCTGGGGTGCGCGACACATTCGGATCGTAGCAGGACCCAAAATCAGTGAGTAATTGCATACAAACCTGGCCGGAATAGGCCAAAACTGCCAGTTTTCATGAGTTTGCCGTAACCGGACCACGGTGTTCCCGAAACTTTTGGATCACATCATGACCCAAAATCAGTGAGTAATAGCATACAAACCTGGCCGGAACAGGGCAAAACTGCGAGTTATGACGAGTTCCCCGAAAACGGATCATAGGGTTCCCGAAATATTCCAATCATAGTAGGACCCAAAATCAGTGACTAATAGCATACAAAAGTGGCCAGAATAGGCCAAAATTGCGAGTTTTCACGAGTTCCCGTAACCGGACCCCGGGGTTGCCGGAACGTTTGGATCATATCATGACCAAAAATCAGTGACTTATAGCATACAAAAGTGGCCAGAATAGACCCGGGGTTCGCAAAACATTCGGATCGCATCATGCTCCAAAATTAGTGAGTAATAGCATACAAACCTGGCCGAATAGGTCAAAACTGCGAGATTTGACGAGTTCCTCGACACCGGACCCAGAGTTCCCGAAAAATTTGGAACGCAGGAGGACCCAAAATCAGTGACTAATAGGATACAAACCTAGCCATAATAGGCCAAAGCTGCGAGTTTTGACGAGTTCCCTATAACCGGACATCGGGGTTCCCGAAGCGTATGGATCGCAGTAGGACCCAAAATTAGTGATTAATAGCATACAAAAGTTGCCAGAATAGGCCAAAATTGCGAGTTTTTACGACTTCCCCGTAATCTGAGCCCGGGGTTCGCAAAACATTCGGATCGCAGCACGATCCAAAATCAGTGGGTAATAGCATATAAACCTGGCCGGAATAGGTCAAAACTGCGAGTTTTGACGAGTTCCCCGAAACCGGACCCTGGGGTTCCCAAAATGTTTGGATTGCAGCAGGAACCAAAATCAGTGAGTAATAGCATACAAAACTGGTCGGAATAGACCAAAACCGCGAGTTTTGATAAATTCCACGTAACCGGACCCCGGTGTTCCCAAAATGTTTGGATCGCAGCAGGAACAAAAATCAGTGAGTAATAGCATACAAACGTGGCCAGAATAGGTAAAACTAAGAGTTTTGACAAGTTCTCCAAAAACGGACCCCGGGGTTCCCAAAACGTTTGGACCGGAGCACGACCCAAAATCAGTGAGTAATAGCATATGAAACTGGCCAGAATTGGGCAAAACTGCGAGTTTTGACGAGTTCCCCATAAACGGACCCTAGGTTTCCCGAAATATTCCAATCGCAGCAGGACCCAAAATCAGAGACTAATAGCATACAAAAGTGGCCAGAATAGGCGAAAATTGCGAGTTTTGATGAGTTCCGCGTAACCGGTGCCCGGGGTTCACCAAACATTCGGATTGCAGCACGATCCAAAATCAGTGAGTAATAGCATACAAACCTGACCGGAATAGGTCAAACTGCGAGTTTTGACTAGTTCCCCGAAACCGGACCCAGAGTTCCCGAAAAATTTGGAACGCAGGAGGACCCAAAATCAGTGACTAATAGGATACAAACCTAGCCATAATAGGCCAAAACTATGAGTTTTGACGAGTTACCTGTAACCGGCCCCAGGGTTCCTGAAGCGTCTAGATCGTAGTACGACCCGAATTCAGTGACTAATAGCATATAAAACTGGCCGGAATAGGCCAAAATTGCGAGTTTTTAAGAGTTCCCTATATCCAGACCACGAGGTTACCGAAACGTCGGATCGCAGCACGACCCAAAATCAGTGAATAATAGGATACAAAATTGCCACAATAGGCCAAAACTTTGAGTTTTGACGAGTTCCACGTAACCAGACCCTGGGGTGCGCGACACATTCGGATCGTAGCAGGACCCAAAATCAGTGAGTAATTGCATACAAACCTGGCCGGAATAGGCCAAAACTGCCAGTTTTCATGAGTTTGCCGTAACCGGACCACGGTGTTCCCGAAACTTTTGGATCACATCATGACCCAAAATCAGTGAGTAATAGCATACAAACCTGGCCGGAACAGGGCAAAACTGCGAGTTATGACGAGTTCCCCGAAAACGGATCATAGGGTTCCCGAAATATTCCAATCATAGTTGGACCCAAAATTAGTGACTAATAGCATACAAAAGTGGCCAGAATAGGCCAAAATTGCGAGTTTTCACGAGTTCCCGTAACCGGACCCCGGGGTTGCCGGAACATTTGGATCATATCATGACCAAAAATCAGTGACTTATAGCATACAAAAGTGGCCAGAATAGACCCGGGGTTCGCAAAACATTCGGATCGCATCATGCTCCAAAATTAGTGAGTAATAGCATACAAACCTGGCCGAATAGGTCAAAACTGCGAGATTTGACGAGTTCCTCGACACCGGACCCAGAGTTCCCGAAAAATTTGGAACGCAGGAGGACCCAAAATCAGTGACTAATAGGATACAAACCTAGCCATAATAGGCCAAAGCTGCGAGTTTTGACGAGTTCTCTATAACCGGACATCGGGGTTCCCGAAGCGTATGGATCGCAGTAGGACCCAAAATTAGTGATTAATAGCATACAAAAGTTGCCAGAATAGGCCAAAATTGCGAGTTTTTACGACTTCCCCGTAATCTGAGCCCGGGGTTCGCAAAACATTCGGATCGCAGCACGATCCAAAATCAGTGAGTAATAGCATATAAACCTGGCCGGAATAGGTCAAAACTGCGAGTTTTGACGAGTTCCCCGAAACCGGACCCTGGGGTTCCCAAAATGTTTGGATTGCAGCAGGAACCAAAATCAGTGAGTAATAGCATACAAAACTGGTCGGAATAGACCAAAACCGCGAGTTTTGATAAATTCCACGTAACCGGACCCCGGTGTTCCCAAAATGTTTGGATCGCAGCAGGAACAAAAATCAGTGAGTAATAGCATACAAACGTGGCCAGAATAGGTAAAACTAAGAGTTTTGACAAGTTCTCCAAAAACGGACCCCGGGGTTCCCAAAACGTTTGGACCGGAGCAAGACCCAAAATCAGTGAGTAATAGCATATGAAACTGGCCAGAATTGGGCAAAACTGCGAGTTTTGACGAGTTCCCCATAAACGGACCCTAGGTTTCCCGAAATATTCCAATCGCAGCAGGACCCAAAATCAGAGACTAATAGCATACAAAAGTGGCCAGAATAGGCGAAAATTGCGAGTTTTGATGAGTTCCGCGTAACCGGTGCCCGGGGTTCCCCAAACATTCGGATTGCAGCACGATCCAAAATCAGTGAGTAATAGCATACAAACCTGACCGGAATAGGTCAAACTGCGAGTTTTGACTAGTTCCCCGAAACCGGACCCAGAGTTCCCGAAAAATTTGGAACGCAGGAGGACCCAAAATCAGTGACTAATAGGATACAAACCTAGCCATAATAGGCCAAAACTATGAGTTTTGACGAGTTACCTGTAACCGGCCCCAGGGTTCCCGAAGCGTCTAGATCGTAGTACGACCCGAATTCAGTGACTAATAGCATATAAAACTGGCCGGAATAGGCCAAAATTGCGAGTTTTTAAGAGTTCCCTATAACCAGACCACGAGGTTACCGAAACGTCGGATCGCAGCACGACCCAAAATCAGTGAAAAATAGGATACAAAATTGCCACAATAGGCCAAAACTTTGAGTTTTGACGAGTTCCACGTAACCGGACCCTGGGGTGCGCGACACATTCGGATCGTAGCAGGACCCAAAATCAGTGAGTAATTGCATACAAACCTGGCCGGAATAGGTCAAAACTGCGAGTTTTCACGAGTTAGCCATAACCGGACCACGGTGTTCCCGAAACTTTCGGATCACATCATGACCCAAAATCAGTGAGTAATAGTATACAAACCTGGCCGGAACAGGGCAAAACTGCGAGTTTTGACTAGTTCCCCGTAAACAGACCATAGGGTTCCCGAAATATTCCAATCGCAGCAGGACCCAAAATCAGAGACTAATAGCATACAAAAGTGGCCAGAATAGGCGAAAATTGCGAGTTTTGATGAGTTCCGCGTAACGGAGCCCGGGGTTCCCCAAACATTCGGATTGCAGCACGATAAAAATCAGTGAGTAATAGCATACAAACCTGACCGGAATAGGTCAAACTGCGAGTTTTGACTAGTTCCCCGAAACCGGACCCAGAGTTCCCGAAAAATTTGGAACGCAGGAGGACCCAAAATCAATGACTAATAGGATACAAACCTAGCCATAATAGGCCAAAACTATGAGTTTTGACGAGTTACCTGTAACCGGCCCCACGGTTCCCGAAGCGTCTAGATCGTAGTACGACCCGAATTCAGTGACTAGTAGCATATAAAACTGGCCGGAATAGGCCAAAATTGCGAGTTTTTAAGAGTTCCCTATAACCAGACCACGAGGTTACCGAAACGTCGGATCGCAGCACGACCCAAAATCAGTGAATAATAGGATACAAAAATTGCCACAATAGGCCAAAACTTTGAGTTTTGACGAGTTCCACGTAACCGGACCCTGGGGTGCGCGACACATTCGGATCGTAGCAGGACCCAAAATCAGTGAGTAATTGCATACAAACCTGGCCGGAATAGGTCAAAACTGCGAGTTTTCACGAGTTAGCCATAACCGGACCACGGTGTTCCCGAAACTTTCGGATCACATCATGACCCAAAATCAGTGAGTAATAGGATACAAACCTGGCCGGAACAGGGCAAAACTGCGAGTTTTGACTAGTTCCCCGTAAACAGACCATAGGGTTCCCGAAATATTCCAATCATAGTAGGACCCAAAATGAGTGACTAATAGCATACAAAAGTGGCCAGAATAGGCCACAATTGCGAGTTTTCACGAGTTCCCGTAACCGGACCCCGGGGTTGCCGGAATGTTCGGATCACATCGTGACCAAAAATCAGTGACTAATAGGATACAAACCTAGCCATAATAGGCCAAAACTATGAGTTTTGACGAGTTACCTCTAACCAGACCACAGGGTTCCCGAAGCGTCTAGATCGTAGTACGACCCGAATTCAGTGACTAGTAGCATATAAAACTGGCCGGAATAGGCCAAAATTGCGAGTTTTTAAGAGTTCCCTATAACCAGACCACGAGGTTACCGAAACGTCGGATCGCAGCACGACCCAAAATCAGTGAACAATAGGATACAAAATTGCCACAATAGGCCAAAACTGTGAGTTTTGACGAGTTCCACGTAACCGGACCCTGGGGTGCGCGACACATTCGGATCGTAGCAGGACCCAAAATCAGTGAGTAATTGCATACAAACCTGGCCGGAATAGGCCAAAACTGCGAGTTTTGACGAGTTCCCTGAAACCGGACCCTGGGGTTCCCAAAATGTTTGGATCGCAGCAGGAACCAAAATCAGTGAGTAATAGCATACAAAACTGGTCGGAATAGACCAAAACCGCGAGTTTTGATAAATTCCCCGTAACCGGACCCCGGTGTTCCCAAAATGTTTGGATCACAACAGGAACAAAAATAAGTGAGTAATAGCATACAAACCTGGCCAGAATAGGTAAAACTAAGAGTTTTGACAAGTTCGCCAAAAACGGACCCCGGGGTTCCCAAAACGTTTGGACCGGAGCACGACCCACAATCAGTGAGTAATAGCATATGAAACTGGCCAGAATAGGCCAAAACTGCGAGTTTTGACGAGTTCCCCGTAAACGGAACCTAGGTTTCCAGAAATATTCCAATCGTAGCAGGACCCAAAATCAGTGACTAATAGCATACAAAAGTGGCCAGAATAGGCGAAAATTGCGAGTTTTGATGAGTTCCGCGTAACCAGAGCCCGGGGTTCACAAAACATTCGGATCGCAACACGATCCAAAATCAGTGAGTAATAGCATACAAACCTGACCGGAATAGGTCAAACTGCGAGTTTTGACTAGTTCCCCGAAACCGGACCCAAAGTTCCCGAATAATTTGGAACGCAGGAGGACCCAAAATCAGTGACTAATAGGATACAAACCTAGCCATAATAGGCCAAAACTATGAGTTTTGACGAGTTACCTGTAACCGGCCCCAGGGTTCCCGAAGCGTCTAGATCGTAGTACGACCCGAATTCAGTGACTAGTAGCATATAAAACTGGCCGGAATAGGCCAAAATTGCGAGTTTTTAAGAGTTCCCTATAACCAGACCACGAGGTTACCGAAACGTCGGATCGCAGCACGACCCAAAATCAGTGAATAATAGGATACAAAATTGCCACAATAGGCCAAAACTTTGAGTCTTGACGAGTTCCACGTAACCGGACCCTGGGGTGCGCGACACATTCGGATCGTAGCAGGACCCAAAATCAGTGAGTAATTGCATACAAACCTGGCCGGAATAGGTCAAAACTGCGAGTTTTCACGAGTTAGCCATAACCGGACCACGGTGTTCCCGAAACTTTCGGATCACATCATGACCCAAAATCAGTGAGTAATAGTATACAAACCTGGCCGGAACAGGGCAAAACTGCGAGTTTTGACTAGTTCCCCGTAAACAGACCATAGGGTTCCCGAAATATTCCAATCATAGTAGGACCCAAAATGAGTGACTAATAGCATACAAAAGTGGCCAGAATAGGCCACAATTGCGAGTTTTCACGAGTTCCCGTAACCGGACCCCGGGGTTGCCGGAATGTTCGGATCACATCATGACCAAAAATCAGTGACTAATAGCATACAAAAGTGGCCAGAATAGGCCCGGGGTTCGCAAAACATTCGGGTCGCAGCATGCTCCAAAATTAGTGAGTAATAGCATACAAACCTGGCCGAATAGGTCAAAACTACGAGTTTTGACGAGTTCCCCGAAACCGGACCCAGAGTTCCCGAAAAATTTGGAACGCAGGAGGAACCAAAATCAGTGACTAATAGGATACAAAATTGGCCACAATAGGCCAAAGCTGCGAGTTTTGACGGGTTCCCTATAACTGGACATCGGGGTTCCCGAAGCGTCTGGATCGCAGTAGGACCCAAAATCAGTGATTAATAGCATACAAAAGTTGCCAGAATAGGCCAAAATTGCGAGTTTTTACGACTTCCCCGAAACCTGAGCCCAGGGTTCGCAAAACATTCGGATCGCAGCACGATCCAAAATCAGTGAGTAATAGCATATAAACCTGGCCGGAATAGGTCAAAACTGCGAGTTTTGACGAGTTCCCCAAAACCGGACCCTGGGTTCCCAAAATGTTTGGATCGCAGCAGGAACCAAAATCAGTGAGTAATAGCATACAAAACTGGTCGGAATAGACCAAAACCGCGAGTCTTCATAAATTCCACGTAACCGGACCCCGGTGTTCCCAAAATGTTTGGATCGCAGCAGGAACAAAAATAAGTGAGTAATAGCATACAAACCTGGCCAGAATAGGTAAAACTAAGAGTTTTGACAAGTTCGCCAAAAACGGACCCCGGGGTTCCCAAAACGTTTGGACCGGAGCAGGACCCACAATCAGTGAGTAATAGCATATGAAACTGGCCAGAATAGGGCAAAACTGCGAGTTTTGACGAGTTCCCCGTAAACGGACCCTAGGTTTCCCGAAATATTCCAATCGCAGCAGGACCCAAAATCAGTGACTAATAGCATACAAAAGTGGCCAGAATAGGCGAAAATTGCGAGTTTTGATGAGTTCCGCGTAACCAGAGCCCGGGGTTCACAAAACATTCGGATCGCAACACGATCCAAAATCAGTGAGTAATAGCATACAAACCTGACCGGAATAGGTCAAACTGCGAGTTTTGACTAGTTCCCCGAAACCGGACCCAAAGTTCCCGAATAATTTGGAACGCAGGAGGACCCAAAATCAGTGACTAATAGGATACAAACCTAGCCATAATAGGCCAAAACTATGAGTTTTGACGAGTTACCTGTAACCGGCCCCAGGGTTCCCGAAGCGTCTAGATCGTAGTACGACCCGAATTCAGTGACTAGTAGCATATAAAACTGGCCGGAATAGGCCAAAATTGCGAGTTTTTAAGAGTTCCCTATAACCAGACCACGAGGTTACCGAAACGTCGGATCGCAGCACGACCCAAAATCAGTGAATAATAGGATACAAAATTGCCACAATAGGCCAAAACTTTGAGTCTTGACGAGTTCCACGTAACCGGACCCTGGGGTGCGCGACACATTCGGATCGTAGCAGGACCCAAAATCAGTGAGTAATTGCATACAAACCTGGCCGGAATAGGTCAAAACTGCGAGTTTTCACGAGTTAGCCATAACCGGACCACGGTGTTCCCGAAACTTTCGGATCACATCATGACCCAAAATCAGTGAGTAATAGTATACAAACCTGGCCGGAACAGGGCAAAACTGCGAGTTTTGACTAGTTCCCCGTAAACAGACCATAGGGTTCCCGAAATATTCCAATCATAGTAGGACCCAAAATGAGTGACTAATAGCATACAAAAGTGGCCAGAATAGGCCACAATTGCGAGTTTTCACGAGTTCCCGTAACCGGACCCCGGGGTTGCCGGAATGTTCGGATCACATCATGACCAAAAATCAGTGACTAATAGCGTACAAAAGTGGCCAGAATAGGCCCGGGGTTCGCAAAACATTCGGGTCGCAGCATGCTCCAAAATTAGTGAGTAATAGCATACAAACCTGGCCGAATAGGTCAAAACTACGAGTTTTGACGAGTTCCCCGAAACCGGACCCAGAGTTCCCGAAAAATTTGGAACGCAGGAGGAACCAAAATCAGTGACTAATAGGATACAAAATTGGCCACAATAGGCCAAAGCTGCGAGTTTTGACGGGTTCCCTATAACTGGACATCGGGGTTCCCGAAGCGTCTGGATCGCAGTAGGACCCAAAATCAGTGATTAATAGCATACAAAAGTTGCCAGAATAGGCCAAAATTGCGAGTTTTTACGACTTCCCCGAAACCTGAGCCCAGGGTTCGCAAAACATTCGGATCGCAGCACGATCCAAAATCAGTGAGTAATAGCATATAAACCTGGCCGGAATAGGTCAAAACTGCGAGTTTTGACGAGTTCCCCAAAACCGGACCCTGGGTTCCCAAAATGTTTGGATCGCAGCAGGAACCAAAATCAGTGAGTAATAGCATACAAAACTGGTCGGAATAGACCAAAACCGCGAGTCTTCATAAATTCCACGTAACCGGACCCCGGTGTTCCCAAAATGTTTGGATCGCAGCAGGAACAAAAATAAGTGAGTAATAGCATACAAACCTGGCCAGAATAGGTAAAACTAAGAGTTTTGACAAGTTCGCCAAAAACGGACCCCGGGGTTCCCAAAACGTTTGGACCGGAGCAGGACCCACAATCAGTGAGTAATAGCATATGAAACTGGCCAGAATAGGGCAAAACTGCGAGTTTTGACGAGTTCCCCGTAAACGGACCCTAGGTTTCCCGAAATATTCCAATCGCAGCAGGACCCAAAATCAGTGACTAATAGCATACAAAAGTGGCCAGAATAGGCGAAAATTGCGAGTTTTGATGAGTTCCGCGTAACCAGAGCCCGGGGTTCACAAAACATTCGGATCGCAGCACGATCCAAAATCAGTGAGTAATAGCATACAAACCTGACCGGAATAGGTCAAACTGCGAGTTTTGACTAGTTCCCCGAAACCGGACCCAAAGTTCCCGAATAATTTGGAACGCAGGAGGACCCAAAATCAGTGACTAATAGGATACAAACCTAGCCATAATAGGCCAAAACTATGAGTTTTGACGAGTTACCTGTAACCGGCCCCAGGGTTCCCGAAGCGTCTAGATCGTAGTACGACCCGAATTCAGTGACTAGTAGCATATAAAACTGGCCGGAATAGGCCAAAATTGCGAGTTTTTAAGAGTTCCCTATAACCAGACCACGAGGTTACCGAAACGTCGGATCGCAGCACGACCCAAAATCAGTGAATAATAGGATACAAAATTGCCACAATAGGCCAAAACTTTGAGTCTTGACGAGTTCCACGTAACCGGACCCTGGGGTGCGCGACACATTCGGATCGTAGCAGGACCCAAAATCAGTGAGTAATTGCATACAAACCTGGCCGGAATAGGTCAAAACTGCGAGTTTTCACGAGTTAGCCATAACCGGACCACGGTGTTCCCGAAACTTTCGGATCACATCATGACCCAAAATCAGTGAGTAATAGCATACAAACCTGGCCGGAACAGGGCAAAACTGCGAGTTTTGACGAGTTCCCCGTAAACGGACCATAGGGTTCCCGAAATATTCCAATCATAGTAGGACCCAAAATGAGTGACTAATAGCATACAAAAGTGGCCAGAATAGGCCACAATTGCGAGTTTTCACGAGTTCCCGTAACCGGACCCCGGGGTTGCCGGAATGTTCGGATCACATCATGACCAAAAATCAGTGACTAATAGCATACAAAAGTGGCCAGAATAGGCCCGGGGTTCGCAAAACATTCGGGTCGCAGCATGCTCCAAAATTAGTGAGTAATAGCATACAAACCTGGCCGAATAGGTCAAAACTACGAGTTTTGACGAGTTCCCCGAAACCGGACCCAGAGTTCCCGAAAAATTTGGAACGCAGGAGGAACCAAAATCAGTGACTAATAGGATACAAAATTGGCCACAATAGGCCAAAGCTGCGAGTTTTGACGGGTTCCCTATAACTGGACATCGGGGTTCCCGAAGCGTCTGGATCGCAGTAGGACCCAAAATCAGTGATTAATAGCATACAAAAGTTGCCAGAATAGGCCAAAATTGCGAGTTTTTACGACTTCCCCGAAACCTGAGCCCAGGGTTCGCAAAACATTCGGATCGCAGCACGATCCAAAATCAGTGAGTAATAGCATATAAACCTGGCCGGAATAGGTCAAAACTGCGAGTTTTGACGAGTTCCCCAAAACCGGACCCTGGGTTCCCAAAATGTTTGGATCGCAGCAGGAACCAAAATCAGTGAGTAATAGCATACAAAACTGGTCGGAATAGACCAAAACCGCGAGTCTTCATAAATTCCACGTAACCGGACCCCGGTGTTCCCAAAATGTTTGGATCGCAGCAGGAACAAAAATCAGTGAGTAATAGCATACAAACCTGGCCAGAATAGGTAAAACTAAGAGTTTTGACAAGTTCGCCAAAAACGGACCCCGGGGTTCCCAAAACGTTTGGACCGGAGCACGACCCACAATCAGTGAGTAATAGCATATGAAACTGGCCAGAATAGGGCAAAACTGCGAGTTTTGACGAGTTCCCCGTAAACGGACCCTAGGTTTCCCGAAATATTCCAATCGCAGCAGGACCCAAAATCAGTGACTAATAGCATACAAAAGTGGCCAGAATAGGCGAAAATTGCGAGTTTTGATGAGTTCCGCGTAACCAGAGCCCGGGGTTCACAAAACATTCGGATCGCAGCACGATCCAAAATCAGTGAGTAATAGCATACAAACCTGACCGGAATAGGTCAAACTGCGAGTTTTGACTAGTTCCCCGAAACCAGACCCAAAGTTCCCGAATAATTTGGAACGCAGGAGGACCCAAAATCAGTGACTAATAGGATACAAACCTAGCCATAATAGGCCAAAACTATGAGTTTTGACGAGTTACCTGTAACCGGCCCCAGGGTTCCCGAAGCGTCTAGATCGTAGTACGACCCGAATTCAGTGACTAGTAGCATATAAAACTGGCCGGAATAGGCCAAAATTGCGAGTTTTTAAGAGTTCCCTATAACCAGACCACGAGGTTACCGAAACGTCGGATCGCAGCACGACCCAAAATCAGTGAATAATAGGATACAAAATTGCCACAATAGGCCAAAACTTTGAGTCTTGACGAGTTCCACGTAACCGGACCCTGGGGTGCGCGACACATTCGGATCGTAGCAGGACCCAAAATCAGTGAGTAATTGCATACAAACCTGGCCGGAATAGGTCAAAACTGCGAGTTTTCACGAGTTAGCCATAACCGGACCACGGTGTTCCCGAAACTTTCGGATCACATCATGACCCAAAATCAGTGAGTAATAGCATACAAACCTGGCCGGAACAGGGCAAAACTGCGAGTTTTGACGAGTTCCCCGTAAACGGACCATAGGGTTCCCGAAATATTCCAATCATAGTAGGACCCAAAATGAGTGACTAATAGCATACAAAAGTGGCCAGAATAGGCCACAATTGCGAGTTTTCACGAGTTCCCGTAACCGGACCCCGGGGTTGCCGGAATGTTCGGATCACATCATGACCAAAAATCAGTGACTAATAGCATACAAAAGTGGCCAGAATAGGCCCGGGGTTCGCAAAACATTCGGGTCGCAGCATGCTCCAAAATTAGTGAGTAATAGCATACAAACCTGGCCGAATAGGTCAAAACTACGAGTTTTGACGAGTTCCCCGAAACCGGACCCAGAGTTCCCGAAAAATTTGGAACGCAGGAGGAACCAAAATCAGTGACTAATAGGATACAAAATTGGCCACAATAGGCCAAAGCTGCGAGTTTTGACGGGTTCCCTATAACTGGACATCGGGGTTCCCGAAGCGTCTGGATCGCAGTAGGACCCAAAATCAGTGATTAATAGCATACAAAAGTTGCCAGAATAGGCCAAAATTGCGAGTTTTTACGACTTCCCCGAAACCTGAGCCCTGGGTTCGCAAAACATTCGGATCGCAGCACGATCCAAAATCAGTGAGTAATAGCATATAAACCTGGCCGGAATAGGTCAAAACTGCGAGTTTTGACGAGTTCCCCAAAACCGGACCCTGGGTTCCCAAAATGTTTGGATCGCAGCAGGAACCAAAATCAGTGAGTAATAGCATACAAAACTGGTCGGAATAGACCAAAACCGCGAGTCTTCATAAATTCCACGTAACCGGACCCCGGTGTTCCCAAAATGTTTGGATCGCAGCAGGAACAAAAATCAGTGAGTAATAGCATACAAACCTGGCCAGAATAGGTAAAACTAAGAGTTTTGACAAGTTCGCCAAAAACGGACCCCGGGGTTCCCAAAACGTTTGGACCGGAGCACGACCCACAATCAGTGAGTAATAGCATATGAAACTGGCCAGAATAGGGCAAAACTGCGAGTTTTGACGAGTTCCCCGTAAACGGACCCTAGGTTTCCCGAAATATTCCAATCGCAGCAGGACCCAAAATCAGAGACTAATAGCATACAAAAGTGGCCAGAATAGGCGAAAATTGCGAGTTTTGATGAGTTCCGCGTAACCGGAGCCCGGGGTTCCCCAAACATTCGGATTGCAGCACGATCCAAAATCAGTGAGTAATAGCACACAAACCTGACCGGAATAGGTCAAACTGCGAGTTTTGACTAGTTCCCCGAAACCGGACCCAGAGTTCCCGAAAAATTTGGAACGCAGGAGGACCCAAAATCAGTGACTAATAGGATACAAACCTAGCCATAATAGGCCAAAACTATGAGTTTTGACGAGTTACCTGTAACCGGCCCCAGGGTTCCCGAAGCGTCTAGATCGTACTACGACCCGAATTCTGTGACTAATAGCATACAAAACTGGCCGGAATAGGCCAAAATTGCGAGTTTTTAAGAGTTCCCTATAACCAGACCACGAGGTTACCGAAACGTCGGATCGCAGCACGACCCAAAATCAGTGAATAATAGGATACAAAATTGCCTCAATAGGCCAAAACTGTGAGTTTTGACGAGTTCCACGTAACCGGACCCTGGGGTGCGCGACACATTCGGATCGTAGCAGGACCCAAAATCAGTGAGTAATTGCATACAAACCTGGCCCGAATAGGCCAAAACTGCGAGTTTTCACGAGTTAGCCGCAACCGGACCACGGTGTTCCCGAAACTTTCGGATCACATCATGACCCAAAATCAGTGAGTAATAGCATACAAACCTGGCCGGAATAGGGCAAAACTGCGAGTTTTGACGAGTTCCCCGTAAACGGACCATAGGGTTCCCGAAATATTCCAATCATAGTAGGACCCAAAATCAGTGACTAATAGCATACAGAAGTGGCCAGAATAGGCCAAAATTGCGAGTTTTCACGAGTTCCCGTAACCGGACCCCGGGGTTGCCGGAACGTTCGGATCACATCATGACCAAAAATCAGTGACTAATAGCATACAAAAGTGGCCAGAATAGGCCCGGGGTTCGCAAAACAATCGGATCGCAGCATGCTCCAAAATTAGTGAGTAATAGAATATAAACCTGGCCGAATAGGTCAAAACTGCGAGTTTTGACGAGTTCCCTGAAACCGGACCCTGGGGTTCCCAAAATGTTTGGATCGCAGCAGGAACCAAAATCAGTGAGTAATAGCATACAAAACTGGTCGGAATAGACCAAAACCGCGAGTTTTGATAAATTCCCCGTAACCGGACCCCGATGTTCCCAAAATGTTTGGATCACAACAGGAACAAAAATAAGTGAGTAATAGCATACAAACCTGGCCAGAATAGGTAAAACTAAGAGTTTTGACAAGTTCGCCAAAAACGGACCCCAGGGTTCCCAAAACGTTTGGACCGGAGCAGGACCCAAAATCAGTGAGTAATAGCATATGAAACTGGCCAGAATAGGGCAAAACTGCGAGTTTTGACGAGTTCCCCGTAAACGGAACCTAGGTTTCCAGAAATATTCGAATCGCATCAGGACCCAAAATCAGTGACTAATAGCATACAAAAGTGGCCAGAATAGGCGAAAATTGCGAGTTTTGATGAGTTCCGCGAAACCAGAGCCCGGGGTTCACAAAACATTCGGATCGCAACACGATCCAAAATCAGTGAGTAATAGCATACAAACCTGACCGGAATAGGTCAAACTGCGAGTTTTGACTAGTTCCCCGAAACCGGACCCAAAGTTCCCGAATAATTTGGAACGCAGGAGGACCCAAAATCAGTGACTAATAGGATACAAACCTAGCCATAATAGGCCAAAACTATGAGTTTTGACGAGTTACTTGTAACCGGCCCCAGGGTTCGCGAAGCGTCTAGATCGTAGTACGACCCGAATTCAGTGACTAATAGCATATAAAACTGGCCGGAATAGGCCAAAATTGCGAGTTTTTAAGAGTTCCCTATAACCAGACCACGAGGTTACCGAAACATCGGATCGCAGCATGACCCGAAATCAGTGAATAATAGGATACAAAATTGCCACAATAGGCCAAAACTGTGAGTTTTGACGAGTTCCACGTAACCGGACCCTGGGGTTCGCGACACATTCGGATCGTAGCAGGACCCAAAATCAGTGAGTAATTGCATACAAACCATGCAGGAATAGGCCAAAACTACGAGTTTTCACGAGTTAGCCGTAACCGGACCACGGTGTTCCCGAAACTTTCGGATCACATCATGACCCAAAATCAGTGAGTAATAGCATACAAACCTGACCGGAACGGGGCAAAACTGCGAGTTTTGACGAGTTCCCCGTAAACGGACCATAGGGTTCCCGAAATATTCCAATCATAGCAGGACCCAAAATGAGTGAGTAATAGCATACAAACCTGGCCGAATAGGTCAAAACTGCGAGTTTTGACGAGTTCCCCGACACCGGACCCAGCGTTCCCGAAAAATTTGGAACGCAGGAGGAACCAAAATTAGTGACTAATAGGATACAAAATTGGCCACAATAGGCCAAAGCTGTGAGTTTTGACGGGTTCCCTATAACCGGACATCGGGGTTCCCGAAGCGTCTGGATCGCAGTAGGACCCAAAATCAGTGATTAATAGCATACAAAAGTTGCCAGAATAGGCCAAAATTGCGAGTTTTTACGACTTCCCCAAAACCTGAGCCCGGGGTTCGCAAAACATTCGAATCGCAGCACGATCCAAAATCAGTGAGTAATAGCATATAAACCTGGCCGGAATAGGTCAAAACTGCGAGTTTTGACGAGTTCCCCGAAACCGGACCCTGGGGTTCCCAAAATGTTTGGATCGCAGTAGGAACCAAAATCAGTGAGTAATAGCATACAAAACTGGTCGGAATAGACCAAAACCGCGAGTTTTGATAAATTCCCCGTAACCGGACCCCGGTGTTCCCAAAATGTTTGGATCGCAACAGGAACAAAAATCAGTGAGTAATAGCATACAAACCTGGCCAGAATAGGTAAAACTAAGAGTTTTTACAAGTTCGCCAAAAACGGACCCCGGGGTTCCCAAAACGTTTGGACCGGAGCAGGACCCAAAATCAGTGAGTAAAACTGCGAGTTTTGACGAGTTCCCCATAAACGGACCATAGGGTTCCCGAAATATTCCAATCATAGCAGGACCCAAAATGAGTGAGTAATAGCATACAAACCTGGCCGAATAGGTCAAAACTGCGAGTTTTGACGAGTTCCCCGACACCGGACCCAGCGTTCCCGAAAAATTTGGAACGCAGGAGGAACCAAAATCAGTGACTAATAGGATACAAAATTGGCCACAATAGGCCAAAGCTGTGAGTTTTGACGGGTTCCCTATAACCGGACATCGGGGTTCCCGAAGCGTCTGGATCGCAGTAGGACCCAAAATCAGTGATTAATAGCATACAAAAGTTGCCAGAATAGGCCAAAATTGCGAGTTTTTACGACTTCCCTGAAACCTGAGCCCGGGGTTCGCAAAACATTCGAATCGCAGCACGATCCAAAATCAGTGAGTAATAGCATATAAACCTGGCCGGAATAGGTCAAAACTGCGAGTTTTGACGAGTTCCCCGAAACCGGACCCTGGGGTTCCCAAAATGTTTGGATCGTAGTAGGAACCAAAATCAGTGAGTAATAGCATACAAAACTGGTCGGAATAGACCAAAACCGCGAGTTTTGATAAATTCCCCGTAACCGGACCCCGGTGTTCCCAAAATGTTTGGATCGCAACAGGAACAAAAATCAGTGAGTAATAGCATACAAACCTGGCCAGAATAGGTAAAACTAAGAGTTTTTACAAGTTCGCCAAAAACGGACCCCGGGGTTCCCAAAACGTTTGGACCGGAGCAGGACCCAAAATCAGTGAGTAAAACTGCGAGTTTTGACGAGTTCCCCGTAAACGGACCCTAGGTTTCCCGAAATATTCCAATCGCAGCAGGACCCAAAATGAGTGACTAATAGCATACAAAAGTGGCCAGAATAGGCGAAAATTGCGAGTTTTGATGAGTTTCGCGTAACCGGAGCCCGGGGTTCGCAAAACATTCGGATCGCAGCATGCTCCAAAATTAGTGAGTAATAGAATATTGAACCATCACTTCGACCAGTGTGGAGCAGGGCGCAGGAAGTTGTTCCTGTGGCGCCTACACCAATTGAAGTGAAAGCTGATGATGGTGATCATCGAGCATCGGATCAAGTTACTACAAGCCTCGTAGGTTGACAAAGGTCGCGTACTACTACAGAGTGGTACGGTAACCCTGTCTTGGAGGCCATGTTGTTGAGCAACTGTGAACCTACGAGTTATGGAGAAAGCAATGGTGGGCCCAGATTCCGACAAATGGCTGGAAGCCATGAAATCCGAGAGAGGATCCATGTATGAAAACAAAGTGTAGACTTTGGAAGAACTACTTGATGGTCATAGGACTATTGAGTAAGGATGGATCTTTAAAAGGAAGACAGACGATGATAGTGATAAGTCACTATTAAGAAAAGCTCGACTTGTCGCAAAGATGTTTCCGACAAGATCAAACAGTTGACTATGATGAGACTTTCTCACTCGTAGCGATGCTGAAAGTCTGTTAGAATTATGTTAGTAGTTGCTGCATTATTTATGAAATATTGCATGTAGGATGTCAAAACATTGTTTCCTCGATGGTTTCCTTGAGCAAACATTGTATGAGATACGACCATGAGGTTTTGTCGATCCTAAAGATACTAGCAAGTATGCAAGCTCCAGTGATCCTTCAATGGACTGGTGCAAGCATCTCGGAGTTGGAATATACACTTTGATGAGATGATCAAAGATTTTGGGTTTGTACAAAGTTTATGAGAAACTTGTATTTCCAAAGAAGTGAGTGGAAGCACTATACAATTTCTGATAAGTATATGTGGGTGACATATTGTGGATCAAAAGTAATGTAGAATTTCTGTAAAGCATACAAGGTTGTCTGAGAGGAGTTTTCAAAGGAATACCTGGATTGCGCTACTTGAACGTTGAGCATCAAAGATCTATGGAGATAGATCGAAAGCTCTTAATGGAAGTTTCAACAAGATGCATGCCTTGACAAGTTTTTGAAGGAGTTCAAAATAGATCAGCAAAGAAGGAGTTCTTGGTTGCGTTGTGAGGTGTGAATTTGAGTAAGACTCAAAACCCGACCCCGGCAGAATAAAGAGAATAGACGAAGGTCGTCTTCTATGCCTTAGCCGTAGACTCTAAAGTATGCCATGCTGAGTACCGCACCTGATGTGTGCCTTGCAGCAAGTCTGTTGAGAGGTACAGAGAGTGATCCATGATTGAATCCCTAGCAGCGGTCAAAATTTATCCTTAGTAACTGATGGACTAAGGAATTTTTCTCGATTATGGAGGTGGTTATAGAGTTCGTCGTAAAGGGTTACGTCGATGCAAGCTTTGACACTAATCCGAATAACTATGAGTAGTGAAACGGATTCGTATAGTAGAGTAGATATTTGGAGCATTTCCGAATAGCACGTAGTAGCAGCATCTATAAGATGACATAAAGATTTGTAAAGAACGCACGGATCTGAAATTTTCAGAACCGTTGACTAAAACCTCTCTCACGAGCAAGACGTGATCAGACCCCATAACTATATGGGTGTTGGATTCGTTGGAATCACATGGTGATGTGAACTAGATTATTGACTCTAGTGCAAGTGGGAGACTGTTGGAAATATGCCCTAGAGGCAATAATAAATTAGTTATTATTATATTTCTTAGTTCATGATAATCGTTTATTATCCATGCTATAATTGTATTGATTGGAAACACAATACTTGTGTGGATACATAGACAAAACATTGTCCCTAGTAAGCCTCTAGTTGACTAGCTCGTTGATCAAACATGGTCAAGGTTTCCTGGCCATAGGCAAGTGTTGTCACTTGATAACGGGATCACATCATTAGGAGAATCATGTGATGGACTAGACCCAAACTAATAGACGTAGCATGTTGATCGTGTCATTTTGTTACTACTGTTTTCTGCGTGTCAAGTATTTATTCCAATGACCATGAGATCATATAATTCACTAACACCGGAGGAATGCTTTGTGTGTATCAAAGGTCGCAACGTAACTGGGTGACTATAAAGATGCTCTACAGGTATCTCCGAAGGTGTTAGTTGAGTTAGTATGGATCAAGACTGGGATTTATCACTCCGTGTGACGGAGAGGTATCTCGGGGCCCACTCGGTAATACAACATCACACACAAGCCTTGCAAGCAATGTGACTTAGCGTAAGTTGCGGGATCTTGTATTACAGAACGAGTAAAGAGACTTGCCGGTAAACGAGATTGAAATAGGTATGCGGATACTGACGATCGAATCTCGGGCAAGTAACATACCGAAGGACAAAGGGAATGACATACGGGATTATATGAATCCTTGGCACTGAGGTTCAAACGATAAGATCTTCGTAGAATGTGTAGGATCCAATATGGGCATCCAGGTCCCGCTATTGGATATTGACCGAGGAGTCTCTCGGGTCATGTCTACATAGTTCTCGAACCCGCAGGGTCTGCACACTTAAGGTTCGACGTTGTTTTATGCGTATTTGAGTTATATGGTTGGTTACCGAATGTTGTTCGGAGTCCCGGATGAGATCCAGGACGTCACGAGGAGCTCCGGAATGGTCCGGAGGTAAAGATTGATATATAGGAAGTCCTGTTTTGGTCACCGGAAAAGTTTCGGGCTCATCGGTAGTGTACCGGGAGTGCCGGGAGGGGTGCCGGGGACCATCGGGAGGTGTGTCACGCCCCAAGGGGTCTCATGGGCTATGGGAAGAGATAAACCAGCCCCTAGTGGGCTGGAATAAGTTCCCACTAAGGCCCATAAGGTTTGAGAAGGAAAAAAACACAAGGTGGAAAGAGTTTCCAAGTGGGAAGGTGGAATCCTACTCCAAGTAGGATTGGAGTAGGACTCCTCCACCTCCAATTTCGGCCAACCCTTGAGGGTTTGAGGCTGCCTCTTCCCTCCCCCTCCCTCCTATATATACTGAGGTATTAGGGCTGATTTGAGACAACTTTTGCCACGGCAGTCCGACCACATACCTCCACGGTTTTTCCTCTAAATCGCGTTTCTGCGGAGCTCGGGCGGAGCCCTGCTGAGATTAGATCACCACCAACCTCCGGAGCACCGTCACGCTTCCGAAGAACTCATCTACCTCTCCGTCTCTCTTGCTGGATCAAGAAGGCCGAGATCATCGTCGAGCTATACGTGTGCTGAACGCGGAGGTGCCGTCCGTTCGGCACTAGATCGTGGGACGGATCGCGGGACGGTTCGCGGGATTGTTCGCGGGGCGGATCGAGGGACGTGAGGACGTTCCACTACATCAACCGCGTTCACTAACGCTTCTGCTGTACGGTCTACAAGGTTACGTAGATCACACATCCCCTCTCGTAGATGGACATCACCATGATAGGTCTTCGTGCGCGTAGGAAAATTTTTGTTTCCCATGCGACGTTCCCCAACAGCTATCAATCCTAAACAACTTGGGTCTTGATGTCATGTCACATGATTTAATTTTTTAAATTACAAACAATTATTAAAATAAACTTAATAAGTAACAATAATAATGAATTTCAATGAAAACAACCTAATATTTTTAAATAAATTTTTTTTTGGAAAAAACTTCTTTTTGAAATAACTTTTTTTCCATTTGGAATTTTGGGCATGTGAGAAAACTTCACCGGGCAAGCCCGGGTGAAATAGAGTACCAATTTTTTCTAGTTTTTTTTGATATATTAATTTTTTTTGGACGTCGTATGTAAAAGTTATGGCCGTTTATTTTTTTCCTTTTTTGCAAAAAGGTCAGAATTCATATCTCAAAATTTCTATACCGACTAGACACTAAAACATAACAACATCTCAAAGGATTTTATTTTTTGAAGATTTTATCATTTTTGTTTATTTTTTGAAGATTTTATCATTTTTTTTTATTTTCACATGAAGTGAAAATCTAGAGTGATGAATAAAGAGGGTACGAAAATGGTGCTAAAGATGTATGATTCCTACATAAGAGGAGCTACATACTGTTGCAGAGACTAACCCCGAAGCATGAAATGAAGGAAAGGTTGTCGTAATATGACTTCTATCCTAGTTGAAAAATGTTTCAGTTTACACGGTAGGGAAATATACAGTAATTAATGAAAAGATTATGAAAATGTGCTAAAATTATATCATTTTTACAAATAAGTTTTTGGAGGAGCTACATAATGCTGCAGAGACAACTTTGACAGCAACAAATGATGCAGGACTGATAGGATATGTCGATTTCACTATTTAAACAATTTTTCAGTTTCACATAAGAGAAAGATATACCATGATGGTACGAAATTGTACAAAACATATTACAAATTGTCCGATTTCCAAATGTAAGTCGCTGTGTGAGGTATATAATGCATCGATAACTACTCTTGAAGATTGAAATGAAGGAAAGGCGAGTGGAATATGTCGAGATGCTATGTAAATATGTTTTCACTTTCACATGAAGTGAAAATCTAGAGTGATGAATCGAGAGGGTACGAAAATGGTGTTAAAGATGTATGATTCCTATATAAGAGGAGCTATATACTGCTGCAGAGACTAATCCCGAAGCATGAAATAAAGGAAAGGTTGTCGTAATATGACTTCTATCCTGTTTTAAAAATGTTTCAGTTTATAGGATATGGAAATTTACAGTAATGAATAAAAAGGTTATCTAAACGTGATAAAATTGTATCATTTGTACAAATAAATTTTCGGAGGAGCTACATAATGCTGCAGAGACAACTTTGCCATCAAAAAATGAAGCAGGACTGATAGCATATGTAAATTTTGCTACTTAAGAAACTTTTCAGTTTCACACAAGAGAAAATATACCATGATGGATTGAAATGGTACAAAACATATTACGAATTGTCTGATTTCTACATGTAAGTTTTTGTTTGAGGTACATCATGCAACAAAAACTATCATGTAATATAGAATTGGTCGAAAGGCTACTGTTATCTTTCGAAGATGCCATAAAATATAATTTTCAGTTTTAGGCGAACGGAAATCTAAATTGACTGATTAAGATGATGTGAAAATGATTGTAATGATGTATAATTCCTACATAAGGCTGAGCCACATACTGCTGCACAAACTAGTGGCAAACTATGAAATGAAGAAAATGATGTTGTAATATGGCGACTATCCTATTTGAAAAATATTCCACTTCCCCGGGAAGAGAAAATCTATATGTAATGAATAAAACGGTTGAGAAAAGTGTTAAATGATATCATTTCATATATAAGTTGTTGGAGGAGCTACATCTTGCTGTAGAGACATATTCGGATGCAAGAAATGAAGCGTGATTACTATCATATGTCGATTTGTCTATTTAAAAAAATATATTTTTAGATAAGAGAAAATATACCATGTTCGACCGAAACAATACGAATAATATTACAAGTTGTCCGATTTTCACATGTAAGTCGTTGTGTGAGGTATATAATGCAACGGTAACTGCTCTTGAAGATTGAAATGATGGAAAGGTGAGTTGAATATGTGGAGATGCTATACAAATATGTTTTCATTTTCACATGAAGTGAAAATCTAGAGTGATGAATAAAGAGGGTACTAAAATGGTGCTAAAGATGTATGATTCCTAAATAAAAGGAGCCACATACTGCTGCAAAGACTAATCCCGAAGTATGAATTGAAGGAAAGGTTGTTGTAATATGAGTTCTATCCTGTTTGAAAAATGTTTCAGTTTACACGGTAGGGAAATATACAGTAATGAATGAAAAGATTATGAAAATGTGCTAAAATTATATCGTTTGTACAAATAAGTTTTTGGAGGAGCTACATACTGCTGCAGAGACAACTTTGACAGCAACAAATGAAGCAGGACTGATAGCATATGTCGATTTCACTATTTAAACAACTTTTCAGTTTCACATAAGAGAAAAATATACCATGATGGTACGAAATTGTACAGAACATATTACAAATTGTCCGATTTCCACATGTAAGTCGTTGTGTGAGGTATATAATGCATCAATAACTACTCTTGAAGATTGGAATGAAGGAAAGGCGAGTGGAATATGTCGAGATGCTATGTAAATATGTTTTCACTTTCACATGAAGTGAAAATCTAGAGTGATGAATCGAGAGGGTACGAAAATGGTGCTAAAGATATATGATTCCTATATAAGAGGAGCTACATACTGCTGCAGAGACTAACCCCGAAGCATGAAATAAAGGAAAGGTTGTTGTAATATGTCTTCTATCCTGTTTTAAAAATGTTTCAGTTTATAGGATATGGAAATTTACAGTAATGAATAAAAAGGTTATCTAAACGTGCTAAAATTGTATCATTTGTACAAATAAATTATTGGAGGAGCTACATACTGCTGCAGAGACAACTTTGACATCAACAAATGAAGCAGGACTGATAGCATATGTAAATTTTGCTATTTAAGCAACTTTTCAGTTTCACACAAGAGAAAATATACCATGATGGATTGAAATGGTACAAAACATATTACGAATTGTCTGATTTCTACATGTAAGTTGTTGTTTGAGGTACATCATGCAACAAAAATTATCATGTAATATAGAATTGGTCGAAAGGCTACTGTTATCTGTCGACGATGCCATATAATATAATTTTCAGTTTTAGACGAACGGAAATCTAAATTGACTGATTAAGATGATGCGAAAATGATTCTAATGATGTATAATTCCTACATAAGTTTGAGCCAAATACTGCTGCACAAAGTAGTGGCGAACTATGAAATGAAGAAAATGATGTTGTAATATGGCGACTACCCTATTTGAAAAATATTCCACTTCCCCGGAAAAAGAAAATCTATATGTAATGAATAAAACGGTTACGAGAAAAGTGTTAAATGATATCATTTCATATATAAGTTGTTGGAGGAGCTACATCTTGCTGTAGAGACATATTCGGAAGCAAGAAATGAAGCGTGATTACTAGCATATGTCGATTTGTCTATTTAAAAAAAATCAGATAAGAGAAAAATACCATGTTGGACCGAAACAATACGAATAATATTACAAGTTGTCCGATTTTCACATGTAAGTTGTTCTGTGAGGTATGTAATGCAACTGTAACTGCTCTTGAAGATTGAAATGATGGAAAGGTGAGTTGAATATGTGGACATGCTATACAAATATGTTTTCATTTTCACATGAAGTGAAACTCTAGAGTGAGGAATAAAGAGGGTACGAAAATGGATTTAAAGATGTATGATTCCTATATAAAAGGAGCCACATACTGCTGCAAACCCTTTAGTCCCGGTTCGTGTCACGAACCGGGACTAAAGGTCTACCCTTTAGTCCCGGTTCAAGACACCAACCGGGACTAAATCCTCCAAACCCTTTAGTCCCGGTTCGAGACACGAACCGGGACTAAATGTCCAAGACACGAACCGAGACTAAATCCTCCAAACCCTTTAGTCCCGGTTCGAGACACGAACCGGGACTAAACGTCCCATTTGAACCGGGACTATTGCCCGACCGGCGCCTTTGCCGCTCGAACCGGGACTAATACTAACATTAGTCCCGGTTCGTAAAGGAACCGGGACTAATGTGTTTTTCGAGCTGGGACGAAAGCCCTTATTTCTACTAGTGAAATGTGTGCTCGAGCGGAGCTGCGGTCTAGTAGAGGAACGATGAAACAGCTGACATCGATCCGGAATTTCTTGCACACTACGGAGAAGCGGTCGACGCTCAAGGCATGTCTATTGATGAGTACTTAAACCATTTGGAGGTATTCAATGACGTAGAATACACGTACCGGTACGGCCGTCCTCTGGTCAAAGCTGAGTTAGTCAACGAGCTACCAACAAAAATGCGAAGATTGCATGACTGGTACATGCAAGCATGTGCTCAATAGAAAAACTGGCTCTACTTAGCATATGAAGACGAGCATTTCGGGACTGGATGAGACGTGATTATGATTGAATTCGACGAATTATTTCAGGTATACAAACAAGACGCCCTCGACAAATCTATCATCAGTGTCTATTGTTTGTAAGTATTATTAATTTATGTCATTAAGTCTTACTCAGCTCGTTCTTGCATGTATAATCTTACTCATCACTATATTAATTTTGCAGAATGAAGATTCTCGAATGCAAAAGAGCAAAAATCTATGACATTTGGTTCATTGACCCAAATTACAATCATCACCAGAGTGTCGAATCGAATCCCCGCGAGACAGAGAATAACTTGGTACAAGCGTTAAGGTTTTGCAGTACCAAAAGGGAAATACTATTTCCTTACAACTTCAAGTGAGTGTTACTATACACACATTCTATTTTCGCTTACTCGATGGTATTATAAGTGTTGGAAATATGCCCTAGAGGCAATAATAAAATGGTTATTATCATATTTCCTTGTTCATGATAATCGTCTATTGTTCATGCTAAAATTGTATTAACAGGAAACAGTAATACATGTGTGAATAAATAGATCACAATGTGTCCCTAGCAAGCCTCTAGTTGGCTAGCTCGTTGATCAATAGATGATCATGGTTTCCTGATCATGGGCATTAGATGTCATTGATAACGGTATCACATCATTGGGAGAATGATGTGATGGACAAGACCCAATCCTAAGCATAACACTAGATCGTATTGTTCGTATGCTAAAGCTTTTCTTATGTCAAGTGTCTTTTCCTTCGACCGTGAGATTGTGCAACTCCCGGATAATGTAGGAGTGCTTTGGGTGTATCAAACGGCACAACGTAACTGGGTGACTATAAAGGTGCACTACGGGTACCTCTGAAAGTGTCTGTTGGGTTGGTACGAATCGAGATCGGGATTTGTCACTCCGTGTGACGGAGAGGTACCTCTGGGCCCACTCGATAGAACATCATCATGAGCTCAATGTGACTAAGGAGTTAGTCACACGTTGACGTGCTATGGAACGAGTAAAGATACTTATCGGTAACAAGATTGAACAACGTATAGGTATACCGACGATCGAATCTCGGGCAAGTTCTATACCGACAGACAAAGGGCATTGTATATGGGATTGATTGAATCCTTGACATCGTGGTTCATTCGATGAGATCATCGTGGAATGTGTGGGAGCCACCATGGGTATCCAGATCCCGCTGATGGTTATTGACCAGAGAGCGTCTCGGTCATGTCTGCATGCTTCCCGAACCCATAGGGTCTACACACTTAAGGTTCGATGACGCTAGGGTTATAGAGAAATGTTATATGAGGTTACCGAAAGTTTTTCGGAGTCCCAGATGAGATCCCGGACATCACGAGGAGCTCTGGAATGGTCCGGAGGTAAAGATTGATATATAGGATCGATGCTTTTGGACACCAGAAATGTTCCGGGCGTCACCGGTAGCGTACCGGGACCACCTGGACCATCGGAAATGGTCCCGGGGGTCCACCAGGAGGGGTCACCAGGCCCAAGAGGTAGCATGGGCCAAAAGGGGGAGGGCAACCAGCCCAAAGTGGGCTGGTGCGCCTCCCACAAGATGCCCAAGGCGCAGGAGGGAGAGAAGGGGGGGGAACCCTGGCGCTGGTGGGCCTAAGGCCCACCTAAGGGGTGCGCCATCCCCTCCCCCTGCCCTAGCCGCCACACCTCCCATCTGGGGGGCTGCCGCACCACCTAGGGGGGAAACCTAGGGGTGGCACCCCCTCCCCTCCTCCTATAAATAGAGAGGGGTTTGGGGATGATTTGCACACGGTTTCTTCTCCTCTTGGCGCAGCCCTGCTCCCCTCCTTCCTCCTCCTCCCACGGTGCTTGGCGAAGTCCTGCTGGGAGACCTTGTCTCTCCATTGACACCACGCCGTCGTGCTGCCGGAGATCCTCCCCAACCTCTCCCTCCTCCTTGCTGGATCAAGGTGCGGGAGACATCACGGGGCTGCACGTGTGTTGAACGCGGAGGTGTCGTGGTTCGGCACTAGATCGAAATCACACTACGATCTAAATCGCCGCGAGTACGACTCCATCAACCGCGTTCTAGTAACGCTTCCGCTTAGCGATCTTCAAAGGTATGAAGATGCACTCACCCCTCTCTCGTTGCTGGTCTTTCCATAAGAAGATCTGAATATGCGTAGGAATTTTTTTTAATTTATGCTACGTTACCCGACAATGGCATCCGAGCCAGGTTTTCTATGCGTAGATTTTATGCACGAGTAGAACACAAAAGGTTGTGGGCGATGATTTGTCAATTGCTTGCCACTACTAGTATTATTCTTTTCCGGCGGTATTGTGGGATGAAGCGGTCCGGACCGACCTTACACGTACGCTTACGTGAGACTGGTTCCACTGACAGACATGCACACCATGCATAAAGGTGGCTAGCGGGTGTGTATCTCTCCTACGCTAGTCGGATTGGATTTGATGAAAAGGGTCCTTATGAAGGGTAAATAGCTTTGGCATATCATCATTCTGGCTGTCATGTAGGTAAGAAGGCGTTCTTGCTAGAAACCCAAATCAGCCATGTAAAACTTGCAACAACAATTAGAGGACGTCTAACTTGTTTTTGCAGGGTTTGACATGTGATGTGATATGGCCAAAGTTGTGATGTTGCATGTATGATGTATGAGATGATCATGTTATTGTAATAGGTTTCACGACTTGCATGTCGATGAGTATGACAACCGGTAGGAGCCATAGGAGTTGTCTTAATTTATTGTATGAGATGCAACGCCATGTGCTTACTACTTTTACTTCATTGCTAACGGTTAGCTATATTAGTAGTGATAGTAGTAGTTGGCGTGACGACTTCACGGAGACAAGATGATGGAGATCATGATGATGGAGATCATGGTGTCACGCCGGTGACAATGATGATCATGCGATGCCTGAAGATGGAGATCGAAAGAGCAAAGATGATAATGGCCATATCATGTACGTTACTATATGATTGCATTGTGATGTTTATCATGTTTTTCATCTTATTGCTTAGATCGACGGTAGCATAATAAGATGATACCTCTTAAAATTTCGAGAACGTATTCCCCTAAGTGTGCACCGTTGCGAAGGATCGTTGTCTCGAAGCACCACGTGATGCTCGGGTGTGATAGATTCTAACGTTCACACACAACGGGTATAAGCCAGATTTACACACGCGAAACACCTAGGTTGACTCGACGAGCTTAGCCTGTACAGACATGACCTCGAATACAAGAGACTGAAAGGTCAAACATGAGTCGTATGGTTGAATACGATCAACATAAAGTTTCTCACCATGATGACTAGTCCGTCTCACGTGATGATCGGACACGGGTTAGTCAACATGGATCATGTATCACTTAGATGACTGGAGGGATGTCGATTTAAGTGGGAGTTCATACTTAATTTCACTAAATGAACTTAATTGTCATGAACTTAGTATAAAAGTTGTCTTTATAAATATTGTAGATGGCCAACGTCAACCTCAATTTCAACGCATTCCTAGAGAAAAACAAGCTGAAAGATGATGGTAGCAACTATGCGGACTGGGTTCGCAACTTGAAGCTCATCCTTGAACTTGATGCGCCACTAGGTGACCCTTCCGCTCCTGCAGAAGCCCAGGACATTCTGAACGTCTGGCAAACGCGGAGTGGTGACTACTCTCTGGTTAGGTGTGGCATGTTATACAGTTTGGAAACGGGGTTCCAAAGGCGTTTTGAGCAACACGGTGCATATGAGATGTTCCAAGAGCTGAAACTGGTTTTTCAAGCTCATGCCCGTGTCGAGAGATATGAAGTCTCTGACAAGTTCTTTAGCTGTAAGATGGAGGAGAACAGTTCTGTCAGTGAGCACATACTCAAAATGGCTGGGTTACACGGTCGTCTCACTTCACTTGGAGTCGAACTTCCAGATGATGCTATAATTGACAGAATCCTCTAGTCTCTCCCACCACGCTACAAAGGTTTTGTGCGGAACTACAACATGCAAGGGATGGAAAAGACCATTCCCGAGTTGTACTAGATGCTCAAGTCTGCAGAAGTAGAAATCAAGAAAGAGCATCAAGTGTTGATGGTCAACAAGACCACCAGTTTCAAGAAGGGAAAGGGTAAGAAGAACTTCAAGAAAGACGGCAAAGCCGTTGCCGCGCCCAGTAAGCCAGATACGAGGAAGAAGAAAAAGAATGGACCTAAGCCTGAGATTGAGTGCTTCTATTGCAAGGGAAAAGGTCACTGGAAGCGGAACTGCCCCATGTACTTAGCGGACAAGAAGGCCGGCAACATTAAAGGTATATGTGATATACATGTTATTGATGTGTACCTTATCAGCGCTCGTAGTAGCTCCTGGGTATTTGATACCGGTTTTGTTGCTCATATTTGCAACTCAAAGAAGGAACTGCAGAATAAGCAAAGACTGGCCAAGGTCGAGGTGACGATGCGCGTCGGGAATGCCTCCAAGGTCGATGTGATCGCCGTCGACACGCTACCTCTACATCTACCATCGGGATTAGTTTTAAACCTTAATAATTGTTATTGAGTACCAGCTTTGACCATGAATATTGTATCAGGGTCTTGCTTAATGCGAGACGGCTACTCATTTAAGTCAGAGAATAATGGCTGTTCTATTTATATGAGTGATATGTTTTATGGTCATGCTCCGCTGGTGAATGGTTTATTCTTGATGAATCTCGATCGTGATGTTACACATATTCATAGTGTTAGTACCAAAATATGTAAAGTTGATAATGATAATCCCACATACTTGTGGCACTGCCGCCTTGATCATATCAGTGTTAAGCGCATGAAGAAGCTCCATACTGATGGACTATTAGAGTCTCTTGGCTTTGAATCATTTGACACATGCGAACCGTGCCTCATGGGCAAGATGACTAAGACTCCATTCTCAACAATAATGGAGAGAGCGACCGACTTATTGGAAATAATACATACTGATGTGTGCGGTCCAATGAACGTTGAACCTCGCGGTGGCTACCGTTATGTTCTCACTCTCACCGATGATTTGAGTAGGTATGGGTATATCTACTTGATGAAGCACAAATCTGAGATGTTTGAAAAGTTCAAGGAATTTCATAGTGAGGTTGAGAATCAACGTGACAGAAAAATTAAGTGTCTGCGATCTGATTGTGGAGGAGAATATTTGAGTCACGATTTTGGCAGACACCAAAGGAAGTGTGGAATCGTTTCACAACTGATGCCGCGTGGCACACCGCAACGCAACGGAGTGTCTGAACGTCGTAATCGCACTTTATTAGATATGGTACGATCTATGATGTCTCTTACCGACTTACCGCTATCATTTTGGGGATACACATTAGAAACTACAGCATTCACTTAGAATAGGGCACCGTCTAAATCCGTTGAGACGACACCGTATGAACTATGGTTTGGCAAGAAACCTAAGTTGTCTTTTCTTAAAGTTTGTGGCTGCGATGCTTATGTGAAGAAATTTCAACCAGAGAAGCTCGAACCCAAAGCGGAGAAATGTGTATTCATAGGATACCCTAAGGAAACTATTGGGTATACCTTCTATCTTAGATCCGAAGGTAAAACCTTTGTTGCTAAGAATGAATCCTTTCTAGAGAAAGAGTTTCGCTCGAAAGAAGTAAGTGGGAGGAAAGTGGAACTTGATGAGGTAATTACACCCCCTCTCGAACCGAAAAGTAGCGCAGCGCGGGAAATTGTTCCTGTGCCGCCTAAACCAACTGAAGGAGAAGTTAATGATAATGATCATGAAGCTTCGGATCAAGTTACTACTGAACCGCGAAGGTCCACAAGGGCACGCTCCGCACCAGAGTGGTACGCCAACCCTATGATGGAAATCATGTTTTTAGACAACGGTGAACCTTCGAACTATGAAGAAGCAATGGCGGGCCCGGATTCAAACAAAAGGCTTGAAGCTATGAAATCCGAGATAGGATCCATGTATGAGAACAAAGTATGGACTTTGGTGGACTTGCCCGATGATCGGCGAATCATAGAAAATAAATGGATCTTCAAGAAGAAGACTGATGCAAACTGTAATGTGACCGTTTATAAAGCCCGACTTGTCGCAAAGGGTTTTTGACAAATTCAAGGAATTGACTACGAAGAGACTTTCTCTCCCGTAGCGAATCTGAAATCAGTCCGAATCATGTGAGCCCGGGGTTCGCAAAACATTCGGATCGCATCACGATCCAAAATCAGTGAGTAATAGCATACAAACCAGGCCGGAATAGGAAAAAACTGCGAGTTTTGACGAGTTCCCGTAAATCGGACCCACGGTTCCCGAAACATTTGGAACGCAGCACGACCCAAAATCAGTGACTAATAGGATACAAAACTGGCTAGAATAGGCCAAAACTAAGAGTTTTGATGAGTTCCTATAACCTGACCACTAGGTTTCTAAAATGTTTGGATCGCAGCAGGAACCAAATTAGTGAGTAATAGCATATAAAACTGGTCGAAATAGACCAAAACTGCGAGATTGACAAATTCCACGTAACCGGACCCCAGGGTTCCCAAAATGTTTGGATCACAGGAGGAACCAAAATCAGTGAGTAATGACATACAAAACTGGTTGGAATAGGGAAAATATGTGAGTTTTGACAATTTCCCCGTAAATGGACCCTAGGTTTCCCGAAATGTTCCAATCGCAGCAGGACCCAATTAAATCAGTGACAAATACCATACAAAAGTTGCCAAAATAGGCCAAAGCTGCGAGGTTTGACGAGTTTCCCGTAACCAGAGCCCGGGGTTTGCAAAACATTCGGATCGCAGCACGATCCAAAACCAGTGAGCAATAGCATACAAACCTGGCCGGAATAGGCCAAAACTGCGAGTTTTGACGAGTTCCCCGAAACCGGACCCAGAGTTCCCGAAACATTTGGAATGCAGGAGGACCCAAAATCAGTGACTAATAGGATACAAACCTGGCCACAATAGGCCAAAACTATGAGTTTTGACGAGTTCCCTATAATTGTACCCCGGGGTTCCTGAAGCGTCTGGACTGTAGTAGGACCCGAATTCAGTGACTAACGACATACAAAACTGGCCAGAATAGGCCAAAATTGCGAGTTTTTACGAGTTTCCTATAACCGGACCACGAGGTTCCCGAAACGTACGGATCGCAACATGATCCAAAATCAGTGATTAATAGCATACAAAATTGCCACAATAGGCCAAAACTGTGAGTTTTGACGAGTTCCACGTAACCGGACCCGGGGGGTTCGGCACACATTCGGATCGCAGCAGGACCCAAAATCAATGTGTAATAGCATACAAACCTGGCCGCAATAGGCCAAAACTGCGAGTTTTCACGAGTTCCCCGTAACCGGACCCCGGGGGTTCCCAGAATGTTCGTATCACATCATGACCCAAAATCAGTGAGTAATAGCATAGAAACCTGGCCGGAACAGGGCAAAACTGCGAGTTTTGACGAGTTCCTCGAAACCGGACCCACAGTTCCCAAAACATTGGGAATGCCGGAGGACCCAAAATCAGTGACTAATAGGATACAAAACTAGCCACAATAGGCCAAAACTGCGAGTTTTGACGAGTTCCCTATAACCGGACACCGGAGCTCCCGAAGCGTCTGGATCGCAGTAGGACCCAAAATCAGTGACTAATAGCATAGAAAAGTGGCCAGAATAGGCCAAAATTGCGAGTTTTTACGAGTTCCCCATAACCTGAGCCCAGGGTTCGCAAAACATTCGGATCGCAGCACGATCCAAAATGAGTGATAGCATATAAACCTGGCCGTAATAGGTCAAAACTGCGAGATTTGACGAGTTCCCTGAAACCAGACCCTAGGGTTCCCAAAATGTTTGGATCGCAGCAGGAACCAAAATCAATGAGTAATGGCATACAAACCTGGCTAGAATAGGTCAAAACTAAGAGTTTTGACAAGTTACCCAAAACCGGACCCCCGGGTTTCGAAAACGTTTGGACCGGAGCAGGACCCAAAATCAGTGAGTAATAGCATACGAAACTGGCCAGAATAGGGCAAAACTGCGAGTTTTGACGAGTTCCCCGTAAACGGACCCTAGGTTTACCGAAATATTCCAATCGCAGCAGGACCCAAAATCAGTGACTAATAGCATACAAAAGTGGCCAGAATAGGCGAAAATTGCGAGTTTTGATGAGTTGCGCGTAACCGTAGCCCGGGGTTCGCAAAACATTCGGATCGCAGCACGATCCAAAATCAGTGAGTAATAGCATACAAACCTGACTGGAATAGGTCAACTCTGCGAGTTTTGACGAGTTCCCCGAAACCGGACCCAGAGTTCCCGAAAAATTTGGAACGCAGGAGGACCCAAAATCAGTGACTAATAGAATACAAACGTAGCCACAATTGGCCAAAACTATGAATTTTGACGAGTTACCTGTAACCGGACCCCAGGGTTCCCGAATCGTCTAGATCGTAGTAGGACCGGAATTCAGTGACTAATAGCATACAAAACTGCCCGGAATAGGCCAAAATTGCGAGTTTTTAAGAGTTCCCTATAACCAGACCACGAGGTTACCGAAACGTCGGATCGCAGCACGACCCAAAATCAGTGAATAATAGGATACAAAATTGCCACAATAGGCCAAAACTGTGAGTTTTGACGAGTTCCACGTAACCGGATCCTGGGCCTTGCGACACATTCGGGTCGTAGCAGGACCCAAAATCAGTGAGTAATTGCATACAAACCTGGCCGGAATAGGCCAAAACTGCGAGTTTTCACGAGTTAGCCGTAACCGAACCACGGTGTTCCCGAAACGTTCGGATCACATCATGACCCAAAATCAGTGAGTAATAGCATACAAACCTGGCTGGAACAGGGCTAAACTGCGAGTTTTGACGAGTTCCCCGTAAACGGACCATAGGGTTCCCGAAATATTCCAATCATAGTAGGACCCAAAATCAGTGACTAATAGCATACAAAAATGGCCAGAATAGGCCAAAATTGCGAGTTTTCACGAGTTCCCCGTAACAGGACCCCGGGGTTGCCGGAACGTTCGGATCACATCATGACCAAAAATCAGTGACTAATAGCATAGAAAAGTGGCCAGAATAGGCCCGGGGTTCGCAAAACATTCGGATCGCAGCACGCTCCAAAATTAGTGAGTTATACAAACCTGGCCGAATAGGACAAAACTGCGAGTTTTGACGAGTTCCCCGAAACCGGACCCACAGTTCCCGAAACATTTGGAACGCCGGAGGAACCAAAATCAGTGACTAATAGGATACAAAATTGGCCACAATAGGCCAAAGGTGCGAGTTTTGACGAGTTCCCTATAACCGGACATCGGGGTTCCCGAAGCGTCTGGATTGCAGTAGGACCCAAAATCAGTGATTAATAGCATACAAAAGTTGCGAGAATAGGCCAAAATTGCGAGTTTTTACGACTTCCCCGTAACCTGAGCCCGGGGTTCGGAAAACATTCGGATCGCAGCACGATCCAAAATCAGTGAGTAATAGCATATAAACCTGGCCGGAATAGGTCAAAACTGCGAGTTTTGACGAGTTCCTGAAAACCGGACCCTGGGGTTCCCAAAATGTTTGGATCGCAGCAGAAACCAAAATCAGTGAGTAATAGCATACAAAACTGGTCGGAATAGACCAAAACCGCGAGTTTTGATAAATTCCCCGTAACCGGACCCCGGTGTTCCCAAAATGTTTGGATCGCAGCAGGAACAAAAATCAGTGAGTAATAGCATACAAACCTGGCCAGAATAGGTAAAACTAAGAGTTTTGACAAGTTCGCCAAAAACGGACCCCGGGGTTCCGAAAACGTTTGGCCGGAGCAGGACCAAAAATTAGTGACTAATAGCATACGAAACTGGCCAGAATAGGGAAAAACTGCGAGTTTTGACGAGTTCGCCGTAAACGGACCCTAGGTTTCCCGAAATATTCCAATCGCACCAGGACCCAAAATTAGTAACTAATAGCATACAAAAGTGGCCAGAATAGGCGAAATTTGCGAGTTTTGATGAGTTGCGCGTAACCGTAGCCCGGGGTTCGCAAAACATTCGGATCGCAGCACGATCCAAAATCAGTGAGTAATAGCATACAAACCTGACCGGAATAGGTCAACTCTGCGTGTTTTGACGAGTTCCCCGAAACCGGACCCAGAGTTCCCGAAAAATTTGGAACGCAGGAGGACCCAAAATCAGTGAATAATAGAATACAAACGTAGCCACAATAGGCCAAAACTATGAGTTTTGACGAGTTACCTGTAACCGGACCCCAGGGTTCCCGAAGCATCTAGATCGTAGTAGGACCCGAATTCAGTGACTAATAGCATACAAACTGGCCGGAATAGGCTAAAATTGCGAGTTTTTAAGAGTTCCCTATAACCAGACCACGAGGTTACCGAAACGTCGGATCGCAGCATGACCCAAAATCAGTGACTTATAGGATACAAAATTGGCCACAATAGGCCAATGGTGCGAGTTTTGACGAGTTCCCTATAACCGGACATCGGGGTTCCCGAAGCGTCTGGATTGCAGTAGGACCCAAAATCAGTGATTAATAGCATACAAAAGTTGCGAGAATAGGCCAAAATTGCGAGTTTTTACGACTTCCCCGTAACCTGAGCCCGGGGTTCGGAAAACATTCGGATCGCAGCACGATCCAAAATCAGTGAGTAATAGCATATAAACCTGGCCGGAATAGGTCAAAACTGCGAGTTTTGACGAGTTCCTGGAAACCGGACCTTGGGGTTCCCAAAATGTTTGGATCGCAGCAGAAACCAAAATCAGTGAGTAATAGCATACAAAACTGGTCGGAATAGACCAAAACCGCGAGTTTTGATAAATTCCCCGTAACCGGACCCCGGTGTTTCCAAAATGTTTGGATCGCAGCAGGAACAAAAATCAGTGAGTAATGGCATACAAACCTGGCTAGAATAGGTCAAAACTAAGAGTTTTGACAAGTTACCCAAATCCGGACCCCCGGGTTCCGAAAACGTTTGGACCGGAGCAGGACCCAAAATCAGTGAGTAATAGCATACGAAACTGGCCAGAATAGGGCAAAACTGTGAGTTTGGACGAGTTCCCCGTAAACGGACCCTAGGTTTCCCGAAATATTCCAATCGCAGCAGGACCCAAAATAAGTGACTAATAGCATACAAAAGTGGCCAGAATAGGCGAAAATTGCGAGTTTTGATGAGTTGCGCGTAACCGTAGCCCGGGGTTAGCAAAACATTCGGATCGCAGCACGATCCAAAATCAGTGAGTAATAGCATACAAACCTGACCGGAATAGGTCAACTCTGCGAGTTTTGACGAGTTCCCCGAAACCGGACCCAGAGTTCCCGAAAAATTTGGAACGCAGGAGGACCCAAAATCAGTGACTAATAGAATACAAACGTAGCCACAATTGGCCAAAACTATGAGTTTTGACGAGTTACCTGTAACCGGACCCCAGGGTTCCCGAATCGTCTAGATCGTAGTAGGACCGGAATTCAGTGACTAATAGCATACAAAGCTGGCCGGAATAGGCCAAAATTGCGAGTTTTTAAGAGTTCCCTATAACCAGACCACGAGGTTACCGAAACGTCGGATCGCAGCACGACCCAAAATCAGTGAATAATAGGATACAAAATTTCCACAATAGGCCAAAACTGTGAGTTTTGACGAGTTCCACGTAACCGGACCCTGGGCCTCGCGACACATTCTGGTCGTAGCAGGACCCAAAATCAGTGAGTAATTGCATACAAACCTGGCCGGAATAGGCCAAAACTGCGAGTTTTCACGAGTTAGCCGTAACCGGACCACGGTGTTCCCAAAACGTTCGGATCACATCATGACCCAAAATCAGTGAGTAATAGCATACAAACCTGGCTGGAACAGGGCTAAACTGCGAGTTTTGACGAGTTCCCCGTAAACGGACCATAGGGTTCCCGAAATATTCCAATCATAGTAGGACCCAAAATCAGTGACTAATAGCATACAAAAATGACCAGAATAGGCCAAAATTGCGAGTTTTCACGAGTTCCCCGTAACAGGACCCCGGGGTTGCCGGAACGTTCGGATCACATCATGACCAAAAATCAGTGACTAATAGCATAGAAAAGTGGCCAGAATAGGCCCGGGGTTCGCAAAACATTCGGATCGCAGCACGCTCCAAAATTAGTGAGTTATACAAACCTGGCCGAATATGACAAAACTGCGAGTTTTGACGAGTTCCCCGAAACCGGACCCACAGTTCCCGAAACATTTGGAACGCCGGAGGAACCAAAATCAGTGACTAATTGGATACAAAATTGGCCACAATAGGCCAAAGGTGCGAGTTTTGACGAGTTCCATATAACCGGACATCGGGGTTCCCGAAGCGTCTGGATTGCAGTAGGACCCAAAATCAGTGATTAATAGCATACAAAAGTTGCGAGAATAGGCCAAAATTGCGAGTTTTTACGACTTCCCCGTAACCTGAGCCCGGGGTTCGGAAAACATTCGGATCGCAGTACGATCCAAAATCAGTGAGTAATAGCATATAAACCTGGCCGGAATAGGTCAAAACTGCGAGTTTTGACGAGTTCCTCAAAACCGGACCCTGGGGTTCCCAAAATGTTTGGATCGCAGCAGAAACCAAAATCAGTGAGTAATAGCATACAAAACTGGTCGGAATAGACCAAAACCATGAGTTTTGATAAATTCCCCGTAACCGGACCCCGGTGTTCCCAAAATGTTTGGATCGCAGCAGGAACAAAAATCAGTGAGTAATGGCATACAAACCTGGCTAGAATAGGTCAAAACTAAGAGTTTTGACAAGTTACCCAAATCCGGACCCCCGGGTTCCGAAAACGTTTGGACCGGAGCAGGACCCAAAATCAGTGAGTAATAGCATACGAAACTGGCCAGAATAGGGCAAAACTGTGAGTTTGGACGAGTTCCCCGTAAACGGACCCTAGGTTTCCCGAAATATTCCAATCGCAGCAGGACCCAAAATAAGTGACTAATAGCATACAAAAGTGGCCAGAATAGGCGAAAATTGCGAGTTTTGATGAGTTGCGCGTAACCGTAGCCCGGGGTTAGCAAAACATTCGGATCGCAGCACGATCCAAAATCAGTGAGTAATAGCATACAAACCTGACCGGAATAGGTCAACTCTGCGAGTTTTGACGAGTTCCCCGAAACCGGACCCAGAGTTCCCGAAAAATTTGGAACGCAGGAGGCCCCAAAATCAGTGACTAATAGAATACAAACGTAGCCACAATTGGCCAAAACTATGAGTTTTGACGAGTTACCTGTAACCGGACCCCAGGGTACCCGAATCGTCTAGATCGTAGTAGGACCGGAATTCAGTGACTAATAGCATACAAAGCTGGCCGGAATAGGCCAAAATTGCGAGTTTTTAAGAGTTCCCTATAACCAGACCACGAGGTTACCGAAACGTCGGATCGCAGCACGACCCAAAATCAGTGAATAATAGGATACAAAATTGCCACAATAGGCCAAAACTGTGAGTTTTGACGAGTTCCACGTAACCGGACCCTGGGCCTCGCGACACATTCTGGTCGTAGCAGGACCCAAAATCAGTGAGTAATTGCATACAAACCTGGCCGGAATAGGCCAAAACTGCGAGTTTTCACGAGTTAGCCGTAACCGGACCACGGTGTTCCCGAAACGTTCGGATCATATCATGACCCAAAATCAGTGAGTAATAGCATACAAACCTGGCTGGAACAGGGCTAAACTGCGAGTTTTGACGAGTTCCCCGTAAACGGACCATAGGGTTCCCGAAATATTCCAATCATAGTAGGACCCAAAATCAGTGACTAATAGCATACAAAAATGACCAGAATAGGCCAAAATTGCGAGTTTTCACGAGTTCCCCGTAACAGGACCCCGGGGTTGCCGGAACGTTCGGATCACATCATGACCAAAAATCAGTGACTAATAGCATAGAAAAGTGGCCAGAATAGGCCCGGGGTTCGCAAAACATTCGGATCGCAGCACGCTCCAAAATTAGTGAGTTATACAAACCTGGCCGAATATGACAAAACTGCGAGTTTTGACGAGTTCCCCGAAACCGGACCCACAGTTCCCGAAACATTTGGAACGCCGGAGGAACCAAAATCAGTGACTAATTGGATACAAAATTGGCCACAATAGGCCAAAGGTGCGAGTTTTGACGAGTTCCCTATAACCGGACATCGGGGTTCCCGAAGCGTCTGGATTGCAGTAGGACCCAAAATCAGTGATTAATAGCATACAAAAGTTGCGAGAATAGGCCAAAATTGCGAGTTTTTACGACTTCCCCGTAACCTGAGCCCGGGGTTCGGAAAACATTCGGATCGCAGCACGATCCAAAATCAGTGAGTAATAGCATATAAACCTGGCCGGAATAGGTCAAAACTGCGAGTTTTGACGAGTTCCTCAAAACCGGACCCTGGGGTTCCCAAAATGTTTGGATCGCAGCAGAAGCCAAAATCAGTGAGTAATAGCATACAAAACTGGTCGGAATAGACCAAAACCGCGAGTTTTGACAAATTCACCGTAACCGGACCCCGGTGTTCCCAAAATGTTTGGATCGCAGCAGGAACAAAAATCAGTGAGTAATAGCATACAAACCTGGCCAGAATAGGTAAAACTAAGAGTTTTGACAAGTTCGCAAAAAAACGGACCCCGGGGTTCCGAAAACGTTTGGCCGGAGCAGGACCAAAAATTAGTGACTAATAGCTTACGAAACTGGCCAGAATAGGGAAAAACTGCGAGTTTTGACGAGTTCGCCGTAAACGGACCCTAGGTTTCCCGAAATATTCCAATCGCAGCAGGACCCAAAATTAGTAACTAATAGCATACAAAAGTGGCCAGAATAGGCGAAAATTGCGAGTTTTGATGAGTTGCGCGTAACCGTAGCCCGGGGTTCGCAAAACATTCGGATCGCAGCACGATCCAAAATCAGTGAGTAATAGCATACAAACCTGACCGGAATAGGTCAACTCTGCGAGTTTTGACGAGTTCCCCGAAACCGGACCCAGAGTTCCCGAAAAATTTGGAACGCAGGAGGACCCAAAATCAGTGAATAATAGAATACAAACGTAGCCACAATAGGCCAAAACTATGAGTTTTGACGAGTTACCTGTAACCGGACCCCAGGGTTCCCGAAGCATCTAGATCGTAGTAGGACCCGAATTAAGTGACTAATAGCATACAAAACTGGCCGGAATAGGCCAAAATTGCGAGTTTTTAAGAGTTCCCTATAACCAGACCACGAGGTTACCGAAACGTCGGATCGCAGCATGACCCAAAATCAGTGACTAATAGGATACAGAATTGGCCACAATAGGCCAATGGTGCGAGTTTTGACGAGTTCCCTATAACCGGACATCGGGGTTCCCGAAGCGTCTGGATTGCAGTAGGACCCAAAATCAGTGATTAATAGCATACAAAAGTTGCGAGAATAGGCCAAAATTGCGAGTTTTTACGACTTCCCCGTAACCTGAGCCGGGGTTCGGAAAACATTCGGATCGCAGCACGATCCAAAATCAGTGAGTAATAGCATATAAACCTGGCCGGAATAGGTCAAAACTGCGAGTTTTGACGAGTTCCTCGAAACCGGACCTTGGGGTTCCCAAAATGTTTGGATCGCAGCAGAAACCAAAATCAGTGAGTAATAGCATACAAAACTGGTCGGAATAGACCAAAACCGCGAGTTTTGATAAATTCCCCGTAACCGGACCCCGGTGTTCCCAAAATGTTTGGATCGCAGCAGGAACAAAAATCAGTGAGTAATGGCATACAAACCTGGCTAGAATAGGTCAAAACCAAGAGTTTTGACAAGTTACCCAAATCTGGACCCCCGGGTTCCGAAAACGTTTGGACCGGAGCAGGACCCAAAATCAGTGAGTAATAGCATACGAAACTGGCCAGAATAGGGCAAAACTGTGAGTTTGGACGAGTTCCCCGTAAACGGACCCTAGGTTTCCCGAAATATTCCAATCGCAGCAGGACCCAAAATAAGTGACTAATAGCATACAAAAGTGGCCAGAATAGGCGAAAATTGCGAGTTTTGATGAGTTGCGCGTAACCGTAGCCCGGGGTTAGCAAAACATTCGGATCGTAGCACGATCCAAAATCAGTGAGTAATAGCATACAAACCTGACCGGAATAGGTCAACTCTGCGAGTTTTGACGAGTTCCCCGAAACCGGACCCAGAGTTCCCGAAAAATTTGGAACGCAGGAGGACCCAAAATCAGTGACTAATAGAATACAAACGTAGCCACAATTGGCCAAAACTATGAGTTTTGACGAGTTACCTGTAACCAGACCCCAGGGTTCCCGAATCGTCTAGATCGTAGTAGGACAGGAATTCAGTGACTAATAGCATACAAAACTGGCCGGAATAGGCCAAAATTGCGAGTTTTTAAGAGTTCCCTATAACCAGACCACGAGGTTACCGAAACGTCGGATCGCAGCACGACCCAAAATCAGTGAATAATAGGATACAAAATTGCCACAATAGGCCAAAACTGTGAGTTTTGACGAGTTCCACGTAACCGGACCCTGGGCCTCGCGACACATTCTGGTCGTAGCAGGACCCAAAATCAGTGAGTAATTGCATACAAACGTGGCCGGAATAGGCCAAAACTGCGAGTTTTCACGAGTTAGCCGTAACCGGACCACGGTGTTCCCGAAACGTTGGGATCACATCATGACCCAAAATCAGTGAGTAATAGCATACAAACCTGGCTGGAACAGGGCTAAACTGCGAGTTTTGACGAGTTCCCCATAAACGGACCATAGGGTTCCCGAAATATTCCAATCATAGTAGGACCCAAAATCAGTGACTAATAGCATACAAAAATGACCAGAATAGGCCAAAATTGCGAGTTTTCACGAGTTCCCCGTAACAGGACCCCGGGGTTGCCGGAACGTTCGGATCACATCATGACCAAAAATCAGTGACTAATAGCATAGAAAAGTGGCCAGAATAGGCCCGGGGTTCGCAAAACATTCGGATCGCAGCACGCTCCAAAATTAGTGAGTTATACAAACCTGGCCGAATATGACAAAACTGCGAGTTTTGACGAGTTCCCCGAAACCGGACCCACAGTTCCCGAAACATTTGGAACGCCGGAGGAACCAAAATCAGTGACTAATTGGATACAAAATTGGCCACAATAGGCCAAAGGTGCGAGTTTTGACGAGTTCCCTATAACCGGACATCGGGGTTCCCGAAGCGTCTGGATTGCAGTAGGACCCAAAATCAGTGATTAATAGCATACAAAAGTTGCGAGAATAGGCCAAAATTGCGAGTTTTTACGACTTCCCCGTAACCTGAGCCCGGGGTTCGGAAAACATTCGGATCGCAGCACGATCCAAAATCAGTGAGTAATAGCATATAAACCTGGCCGGAATAGGTCAAAACTGCGAGTTTTGACGAGTTCCTCAAAACCGGACCCTGGGGTTCCCAAAATGTTTGGATCGCAGCAGAAACCAAAATCAGTGAGTAATAGCATACAAAACTGGTCGGAATAGACCAAAACCGCGAGTTTTGACAAATTCACCGTAACCGGACCCCGGTGTTCCCAAAATGTTTGGATCGCAGCAGGAACAAAAATCAGTGAGTAATAGCATACAAACCTGGCCAGAATAGGTAAAACTAAGAGTTTTGACAAGTTCGCAAAAAAACGGACCCCGGGGTTCCGAAAACGTTTGGCCGGAGCAGGACCAAAAATTAGTGACTAATAGCATACGAAACTGGCCAGAATAGGGAAAAACTGCGAGTTTTGACGAGTTCGCCGTAAACGGACCCTAGGCTTCCCGAAATATTCCAATCGCAGCAGGACCCAAAATTAGTAACTAATAGCATACAGAAGTGGCCAGAATAGGCGAAAATTGCGAGTTTTGATGAGTTGCGCGTAACCGTAGCCCGGGGTTCGCAAAACATTCGGATCGCAGCACGATCCAAAATCAGTGAGTAATAGCATACAAACCTGACCGGAATAGGTCAACTCTGCGAGTTTTGACGAGTTCCCCGAAACCGGACCCAGAGTTCCCGAAAAATTTGGAACGCAGGAGGACCCAAAATCAGTGAATAATAGAATACAAACGTAGCCACAATAGGCCAAAACTATGAGTTTTGACGAGTTACCTGTAACCGGACCCCAGGGTTCCCGAAGCATCTAGATCGTAGTAGGACCCGAATTCAGTGACTAATAGCATACAAAACTGGCCGGAATAGGCCAAAATTGCGAGTTTTTAAGAGTTCCCTATAACCAGACCACGAGGTTACCGAAACGTCGGATCGCAGCATGACCCAAAATCAGTGACTAATAGGATACAAAATTGGCCACAATAGGCCAATGGTGCGAGTTTTGACGAGTTCCCTATAACCGGACATCGGGGTTCCCGAAGCGTCTGGATTGCAGTAGGACCCAAAATCAGTGATTAATAGCATACAAAAGTTGCGAGAATAGGCCAAAATTGCGAGTTTTTACGACTTCCCCGTAACCTGAGCCGGGGTTCGGAAAACATTCGGATCGCAGCACGATCCAAAATCAGTGAGTAATAGCATATAAACCTGGCCGGAATAGGTCAAAACTGCGAGTTTTGACGACTTCCTCGAAACCGGACCTTGGGGTTCCCAAAATGTTTGGATCGCAGCAGAAACCAAAATCAGTGAGTAATAGCATACAAAACTGGTCGGAATAGACCAAAACCGCGAGTTTTGATAAATTCCCCGTAACCGGACCCCGGTGTTCCCAAAATGTTTGGATCGCAGCAGGAACAAAAATCAGTGAGTAATGGCATACAAACCTGGCTAGAATAGGTCAAAACTAAGAGTTTTGACAAGTTACCCAAATCCGGACCCCCGGGTTCCGAAAACGTTTGGACCGGAGCAGGACCCAAAATCAGTGAGTAATAGCATACGAAACTGGCCAGAATAGGGCAAAACTGTGAGTTTGGACGAGTTCCCCGTAAACGGACCCTAGGTTTCCCGAAATATTCCAATCGCAGCAGGACCCAAAATAAGTGACTAATAGCATACAAAAGTGGCCAGAATAGGCGAAAATTGCGAGTTTTGATGAGTTGCGCGTAACCGTAGCCCGGGGTTAGCAAAACATTCGGATCGTAGCACGATTCAAAATCAGTGAGTAATAGCATACAAACCTGACCGGAATAGGTCAACTCTGCGAGTTTTGACGAGTTCCCCGAAACCGGACCCAGAGTTCCCGAAAAATTTGGAACGCAGGAGGACCCAAAATCAGTGACTAATAGAATACAAACGTAGCCACAATTGGCCAAAACTATGAGTTTTGACGAGTTACCTGTAACCGGACCCCAGGGTTCCCGAATCGTCTAGATCGTAGTAGGACCGGAATTCAGTGACTAATAGCATACAAAACTGGCCGGAATAGGCCAAAATTGCGAGTTTTTAAGAGTTCCCTATAACCAGACCACGAGGTTACCGAAACGTCGGATCGCAGCACGACCCAAAATCAGTGAATAATAGGATACAAAATTGCCACAATAGGCCAAAACTGTGAGTTTTGACGAGTTCCACGTAACCGGACCCTGGGCCTCGCGACACATTCTGGTCGTAGCAGGACCCAAAATCAGTGAGTAATTGCATACAAACCTGGCCGGAATAGGCCAAAACTGCGAGTTTTCACGAGTTAGCCGTAACCGGACCACGGTGTTCCCGAAACGTTCGGATCACATCATGACCCAAAATCAGTGAGTAATAGCATACAAACCAGGCTGGAACAGGGCTAAACTGCGAGTTTTGACGAGTTCCCCGTAAACGGACCATAGGGTTCCCGAAATATTCCAATCATAGTAGGACCCAAAATCAGTGACTAATAGCATACAAAAATGACCAGAATAGGCCAAAATTGCGAGTTTTCACGAGTTCCCCGTAACAGGACCCCGGGGTTGCCGGAACGTTCGGATCACATCATGACCAAAAATCAGTGACTAATAGCATAGAAAAGTGGCCAGAATAGGCCCGGGGTTCGCAAAACATTCGGATCGCAGCACGCTTCAAAATTAGTGAGTTATACAAACTTGGCCGAATATGACAAACTGCGAGTTTTGACGAGTTCCCCGAAACCGGACCCACAGTTCCCGAAACATTTGGAACGCCGGAGGAACCAAAATCAGTGACTAATAGGATACAAAATTGGCCACAATAGGCCAAAGGTGCGAGTTTGGACGAGTTCCCTATAACCGGACATCGGGGTTCCCGAAGCGTCTGGATTGCAGTAGGACCCAAAATCAGTGATTAATAGCATACAAAAGTTGCGAGAATAGGCCAAAATTGCGAGTTTTTACGACTTCCCCGTAACCTGAGCCCGGGGTTCGGAAAACATTCGGATCGCAGCACGATCCAAAATCAGTGAGTAATAGCATATAAACCTGGCCGGAATAGGTCAAAACTGCGAGTTTTGACGAGTTCCTCAAAACCGGACCCTCGGGTTCCCAAAATGTTTGGATCGCAGCAGAAACGAAAATCAGTGAGTAATAGCATACAAAACTGGTCGGAATAGACCAAAACCGCGAGTTTTGACAAATTCACCGTAACCGGACCCCGGTGTTCAAAAAATGATTGGATCGCAGCATGAACAAAAATCAGTGAGTAATAGCATACAAACCTAGCCAGAATAGGTAAAACTAAGAGTTTTGACAAGTTCGCAAAAAACAGACCCCGGGGTTCCGAAAACGTTTGGCCAGAGCAGGACCAAAAAATAGTGACTAATAGCATACGAAACTGGCCAGAATAGGGAAAAACTGCGAGTTTTGACGAGTTCCCCGTAAACGGACCCTAGGTTTCCCGAAATATTCCAATCGCAGCAGGACCCAAAATTAGTAACTAATAGCATACAAAAGTGGCCAGAATAGGCGAAAATTGCGAGTTTTGATGAGTTGCGCGTAACCGTTGCCCGGGGTTCGCAAAACATTCGGATCGCAGCACGATCCAAAATCAGTGAGTAATAGCATACAAACCTGACCGGAATAGGTCAACTCTGCGAGTTTTGACGAGTTCCCCGAAACCGGACCCAGAGTTCCCGAAAAATTTGGAACGCAGGAGGACCCAAAATCAGTGACTAATAGAATACAAACGTAGCCACAATTGGCCCAAACTATGAGTTTTGACGAGTTACCTGTAACCGGACCCAGGGTTCCCGAATCGTCTAGATCGTAGTAGGACCGGAATTCAGTGACTAATAGCATACAAAACTGGCCGGAATAGGCCAAAATTGCGAGTTTTTAAGAGTTCCCTATAACCAGACCACGAGGTTACCGAAACGTCGGATCGCAGCACGACCCAAAATCAGTGAATAATAGGATACAAAATTGCCACAATAGGCCAAAACTGTGAGTTTTGACGAGTTCCACGTAACCGGACCCTGGGCCTCGCGACACATTCTGGTCGTAGCAGGACCCAAAATCAGTGAGTAATTGCATACAAACCTGGCCGGAATAGGCCAAAACTGCGAGTTTTCACGAGTTAGCCGTAACCGGACCACGGTGTTCCCGAAACGTTCGGATCACATCATGACCCAAAATCAGTGAGTAATAGCATACAAACCTGGCTGGAACAGGGCTAAACTGCGAGTTTTGACGAGTTCCCCGTAAACGGACCATAGGGTTCCCGAAATATTCCAATCATAGTAGGACCCAAAATCAGTGACTAATAGCATACAAAAATGACCAGAATAGGCCAAAATTGCGAGTTTTCACGAGTTCCCCGTAACAGGACCCCGGGGTTGCCGGAACGTTCGGATCACATCATGACCAAAAATCAGTGACTAATAGCATAGAAAAGTGGCCAGAATAGGCCCGGGGTTCGCAAAACATTCGGATCGCAGCACGCTCCAAAATTAGTGAGTTATACAAACCTGGCCGAATATGACAAACTGCGAGTTTTGACGAGTTCCCCGAAACCGGACCCACAGTTCCCGAAACATTTGGAACGCCGGAGGAACCAAAATCAGTGACTAATAGGATACAAAATTGGCCACAATAGGCCAAAGGTGCGAGTTTTGACGAGTTCCCTATAACCGGACATCGGGGTTCCCGAAGCGTCTGGATTGCAGTAGGACCCAAAATCAGTGATTAATAGCATACAAAAGTTGCGAGAATAGGCCAAAATTGCGAGTTTTTACGACTTCCCCGTAACCTGAGCCCGGGGTTCGGAAAACATTCGGATCGCAGCACGATCCAAAATCAGTGAGTAATAGCATATAAACCTGGCCGGAATAGGTCAAAACTGCGAGTTTTGACGAGTTCCTCAAAACCGGACCCTCGGGTTCCCAAAATGTTTGGATCGCAGCAGAAACGAAAATCAGTGAGTAATAGCATACAAAACTGGTCGGAATAGACCAAAACCGCGAGTTTTGACAAATTCACCGTAACCGGACCCCGGTGTTCCCAAAATGTTTGGATCGCAGCATGAACAAAAATCAGTGAGTAATAGCATACAAACCTGGCCAGAATAGGTAAAACTAAGAGTTTTGACAAGTTCGCAAAAAACGGACCCCGGGGTTCCGAAAACGTTTGGCCGGAGCAGGACCAAAAATTAGTGACTAATAGCATACGAAACTGGCCAGAATAGGGAAAAACTGCGAGTTTTGACGAGTTCCCTGTAAACGGACCCTAGGTTTCCCAAAATATTCCAATCGCAGCAGGACCCAAAATTAGTAACTAATAGCATACAAAAGTGGCCAGAATAGGCGAAAATTGCGAGTTTTGATGAGTTGCGCGTAACCGTTGCCCGGGGTTCGCAAAACATTCGGATCGCAGCACGATCCAAAATCAGTGAGTAATAGCATACAAACCTGACCGGAATAGGTCAACTCTGCGAGTTTTGACGAGTTCCCCGAAACCGGACCCAGAGTTCCCGAAAAATTTGGAACGCAGGAGGACCCAAAATCAGTGACTAATAGAATACAAACGTAGCCACAATTGGCCCAAACTATGAGTTTTGACGAGTTACCTGTAACCGGACCCAGGGTTCCCGAATCGTCTAGATCGTAGTAGGACCGGAATTCAGTGACTAATAGCATACAAAACTGGCCGGAATAGGCCAAAATTGCGAGTTTTTAAGAGTTCCCTATAACCAGACCACGAGGTTACCGAAACGTCGGATCGCAGAACGACCCAAAATCAGTGAATAATAGGATACAAAATTGCCACAATAGGCCAAAACTGTGAGTTTTGACGAGTTCCACGTAACCGGACCCTGGGCCTCGCGACATATTCTGGTCGTAGCAGGACCCAAAATCAGTGAGTAATTGCATACAAACCTGGCCGGAATAGGCCAAAACTGCGAGTTTTCACGAGTTAGCCGTAACCGGACCACGGTGTTCCAGAAACGTTCGGATCACATCATGACCCAAAATCAGTGAGTAATAGCATACAAACCTGGCTGGAACAGGGCTAAACTGCGAGTTTTGACGAGTTCCCCGTAAACGGACCATAGGGTTCCCGAAATATTCCAATCATAGTAGGACCCAAAATCAGTGACTAATAGCATACAAAAATGACCAGAATAGGCCAAAATTGCGAGTTTTCACGAGTTCCCCGTAACAGGACCCTGGGGTTGCCGGAACGTTCGGATCACATCATGACCAAAAATCAGTGACTAATAGCATAGAAAAGTGGCCAGAATAGGCCCGGGGTTCGCAAAACATTCGGATCGCAGCACGCTCCAAAATTAGTGAGTTATACAAACCTGGCCGAATATGACAAACTGCGAGTTTTGACGAGTTCCCCGAAACCGGACCCACAGTTCCCGAAACATTTGGAACGCCGGAGGAACCAAAATCAGTGACTAATAGGATACAAAATTGGCCACAATAGGCCAAAGGTGCGAGTTTTGACGAGTTCCCTATAACCGGACATCGGGGTTCCCGAAGCGTCTGGATTGCAGTAGGACCCAAAATCAGTGATTAATAGCATACAAAAGTTGCGAGAATAGGCCAAAATTGCGAGTTTTTACGACTTCCCCGTAACCTGAGCCCGGGGTTTGGAAAACATTCGGATCGCAGCACGATCCAAAATCAGTGAGTAATAGCATATAAACCTGGCCGGAATAGGTCAAAACTGCGAGTTTTGACGAGTTCCTCAAAACCGGACCCTCGGGTTCCCAAAATGTTTGGATCGCAGCAGAAACGAAAATCAGTGAGTAATAGCATACAAAACTGGTCGGAATAGACCAAAACCGCGAGTTTTGACAAATTCACCGTAACCGGACCCCGGTGTTCCCAAAATGTTTGGATCGCAGCATGAACAAAAATCAGTGAGTAATAGCATACAAACCTGGCCAGAATAGGTAAAACTAAGAGTTTTGACAAGTTCGCAAAAAACGGACCCCGGGGTTCCGAAAACGTTTGGCCGGAGCAGGACCAAAAATTAGTGACTAATAGCATACGAAACTGGCCAGAATAGGGAAAAACTGCGAGTTTTGACGAGTTCCCCGTAAACGGACCCTAGGTTTCCCGAAATATTCCAATCGCAGCAGGACCCAAAATTAGTAACTAATAGCATACAAAAGTGGCCAGAATAGGCGAAAATTGCGAGTTTTGATGAGTTGCGCGTAACCGTTGCCCGGGGTTCGCAAAACATTCGGATCGCAGCACGATCCAAAATCAGTGAGTAATAGCATACAAACCTGACCGGAATAGGTCAACTCTGCGAGTTTTGACGAGTTCCCCGAAACCGGACCCAGAGTTCCCGAAAAATTTGGAACGCAGGAGGACCCAAAATCAGTGACTAATAGAATACAAACGTAGCCACAATTGGCCCAAACCATGAGTTTTGACGAGTTACCTGTAACTGGACCCAGGGTTCCCGAATCGTCTAGATCGTAGTAGGACCGGAATTCAGTGACTAATAGCATACAAAACTGGCCGGAATAGGCCAAAATTGCGAGTTTTTAAGAGTTCCCTATAACCAGACCACGAGGTTACCGAAACGTCGGATCGCAGCACGACCCAAAATCAGTGAATAATAGGATACAAAATTGCCACAATAGGCCAAAACTGTGAGTTTTGACGAGTTCCACGTAACCGGACCCTGGGCCTCGCGACACATTCTGGTCGTAGCAGGACCCAAAATCAGTGAGTAATTGCATACAAACCTGGCCGGAATAGGCCAAAACTGCGAGTTTTCACGAGTTAGCCGTAACCGGACCACGGTGTTCCCGAAACGTTCGGATCACATCATGACCCAAAATCAGTGAGTAATAGCATACAAACCTGGCTGGAACAGGGCTAAACTGCGAGTTTTGACGAGTTCCCCGTAAACGGACCATAGGGTTCCCGAAATATTCCAATCATAGTAGGACCCAAAATCAGTGACTAATAGCATACAAAAATGACCAGAATAGGCCAAAATTGCGAGTTTTCACGAGTTCCCCGTAACAGGACCCCGGGGTTGCCGGAACGTTCGGATCACATCATGACCAAAAATCAGTGACTAATAGCATAGAAAAGTGGCCAGAATAGGCCCGGGGTTCGCAAAACATTCGGATCGCAGCACGCTCCAAAATTAGTGAGTTATACAAACCTGGCCGAATATGACAAACTGCGAGTTTTGACGAGTTCCCCGAAACCGGACCCACAGTTCCCGAAACATTTGGAACGCCGGAGGAACCAAAATCAGTGACTAATAGGATACAAAATTGGCCACAATAGGCCAAAGGTGCGAGTTTTGACGAGTTCCCTATAACCGGACATCGGGGTTCCCGAAGCGTCTGGATTGCAGTAGGACCCAAAATCAGTGATTAATAGCATACAAAAGTTGCGAGAATAGGCCAAAATTGCGAGTTTTTACGACTTCCCCGTAACCTGAGCCCGGGGTTCGGAAAACATTCGGATCGCAGCACGATCCAAAATCAGTGAGTAATAGCATATAAACCTGGCCGGAATAGGTCAAAACTGCGAGTTTTGACGAGTTCCTCAAAACCGGACCCTCGGGTTCCCAAAATGTTTGGATCGCAGCAGAAACGAAAATCAGTGAGTAATAGCATACAAAACTGGTCGGAATAGACCAAAACCGCGAGTTTTGACAAATTCACCGTAACCGGACCCCGGTGTTCCCAAAATGTTTGGATCGCAGCATGAACAAAAATCAGTGAGTAATAGCATACAAACCTGGCCAGAATAGGTAAAACTAAGAGTTTTGACAAGTTCGCAAAAAACGGACCCCGGGGTTCCGAAAACGTTTGGCCGGAGCAGGACCAAAAATTAGTGACTAATAGCATACGAAACTGGCCAGAATAGGGAAAAACTGCGAGTTTTGACGAGTTCCCCGTAAACGGACCCTAGGTTTCCCGAAATATTCCAATCGCAGCAGGACCCAAAATTAGTAACTAATAGCATACAAAAGTGGCCAGAATAGGCGAAAATTGCGAGTTTTGATGAGTTGAGCGTAACCGTTGCCCGGGGTTCGCAAAACATTCGGATCGCAGCACGATCCAAAATCAGTGAGTAATAGCATACAAACCTGACCGGAATAGGTCAACTCTGCGAGTTTTGACGAGTTCCCCGAAACCGGACCCAGAGTTCCCAAAAAATTTGGAACGCATGAGGACCCAAAATCAGTGAATAATAGAATACAAACGTAGCCACAATAGGCCAAAACTATGAGTTTTGACGAGTTACCTGTAACCGGACCCCAGGGTTCCCGAAGCATCTAGATCGTAGTAGGACCCGAATTCAGTGACTAATAGCATACAAATCTGGCCGGAATAGGCCAAAATTACGAGTTTTTAAGAGTTCCCTATAACCAGACCACGAGGTTACCGAAACGTCGGATCGCAGCATGACCCAAAATCAGTGACTAATAGGATACGAAATTGGCCACAATAGGCCAATGGTGCGAGTTTTGACGAGTTCCCTATAACCGGACATCGGGGTTCCCGAAGCGTCTGGATTGCAGTAGGACCCAAAATCAGTGATTAATAGCATACAAAAGTTGTGAGAATAGGCCAAAATTGCGAGTTTTTATGACTTCCCCGTAACCTGAGCCCGGGGTTCGGAAAACATTCGGATCGCAGCACGATCCAAAATCAGTGAGTAATAGCATATAAACCTGGCCGGAATAGGTGAAAACTGCGAGTTTTGACGAGTTCCTCGAAACCGGACCCTGGGGTTCCCAAAATGTTTGGATCGCAACAGGAACCAAAATCAGTGAGTAATAGCATACAAAACTGGTCGGAATAGACCAAAACCGTGAGTTTTGATAAATTCCCCGTAACCGGACCCCGGTGATCCCAAAATGTTTGGATCACAGCAGGAACAAAAATCAGTGAGTAATAGCATACAAACCTGGCCAGAATAGGTAAAACTAAGAGTTTTGACAAGTTCGCCAAAAACGGATCCTGGGGTTCCGAAAACGTTTGGACCGGAGCAGGACCCAAAATCAGTGAGTAATAGCAAACGAAACTGGCCAGAATAGGGCAAAACTGCGAGTCTGGACGAGTTCCCCTAAACGGACCCTAGGTTTCCCGAAATATTCCAATCACAGCAGGACCCAAAATCAGTGACTAATAGCATACAAAAGTGGCTAGAATAGGCGAAAATTGCGAGTTTTGATGAGTTGCGCGTAACCGTAGCCCGGGGTTCGCAAAACATTCGGATCGCGGCACGATCCAAAATCAGTGAGTAATAGCCTACAAACCTGACCGGAATAGGTCAACTCTGCGAGTTTTGACGAGTTCCCCGAAACCGGACCCAGAGTTCCCGAAAAATTTGGAACGCAGGATGACCCAAAATCAGTGACTAATAGAATACAAACGTAGCCACAATAGGCCAAAACTATGAGTTTTGACGAGTTACCTGTAACCGGACACCAAGGTTCCCGAAGCGTCTAGATCGTAGTAGGACCCGAATTCAGTGACAAATAGCATACAAAACTGGCCGGAATAGGCCAAAATTGCGAGTTTTTAAGAGTTCCCTATAACCAGACCACGAGGTTACCGAAACGTCGGATCGCAGCACGACCCAAAATCAGTGAATAATAGGATACAAAATTGCCACAATAGGCCAAAACTGTGAGTTTTGACGAGTTCCACGTAACAGGACCCTGGGGCTCGCGACACATTCGGGTCGTAGCAGGACCCAAAATCAGTGAGTAATTGCATACAAACCTGGCCAGAATAGGCCAAATCTGCGAGTTTTCACGAGTTAGCCGTAACCGAACCACGGTGTTCCCGACACGTTCGGATCACATCATGACCCAAAATCAGTGAGTAATAGCATACAAACCTAGCCGGAACAGGGCAAAACTGCGAGTTTTGACGAGTTCCCCGTAAACGGACCATAGGGTTCCCGAAATATTCCAATCATAGTAGGACCCAAAATCAGTGACTAATAGGATACAAAATTGGCCACAATAGGCCAAAGGTGCTAGTTTTGACGAGTTCCCTATAACCGGACATCGGGGTTCCCGAAGCGTCTGGATTGCAGTAGGACCCAAAATTAGTGATTAATAGCATACAAAAGTTGCGAGAATAGGCCAAAATTGCGAGTTTTTACGACTTCCCCGTAACCTAAGCCCGGGGTTCGGAAAACATTCGGATCGCAGCATGATCCAAAATCAGTGAGTAATAGCATATAAACCTGGCCGGAATAGGTCAAAACCGCGAGTTTTGATAAATTCCCCGTAACCGGACCCCGGTGTTCGCAAAATGTTTGGATCGCAGCAGGAACAAAAATCAATGAGTAATAGCATACAAACCTGGCCAGAATAGGTAAAACTAAGAGTTTTGACAAGTTCGCCAAAAACGGACCCCGGGGTTTCGAAAACGTTTGGACCGGAGCAGGACCCAAAATTAGTGACTAATAGCATACGAAACTGGCCAGAATAGGGCCAAACTGCGAGTTTTGACGAGTTCCCCGTAAACGGACCCTAGGTTTCCCGAAATATTCCTATCGCAGCAGGACCCAAAATTAGTAACTAATAGCATACAAAAGTGGCCAGAATAGGCGAAAATTGCGAGTTTTGATGAGTTGCACGTAACCGTAGCCCGGGGTTCGCAAAACATTCGGATCGCAGCACGATCCAAAATCAGTGAGTAATAGCATACAAACCTGACCGGAATAGGTCAACTCTGCGAGTTTTGACGAGTTCCCCGAAACCGGACCCAGAGTTCCCGAAAAATTTGGAACGCAGGAGGACCCAAAATCAGTGAATAATAGAATACAAACGTAGCCACAATAGGCCAAAACTATGAGTTTTGACGAGTTACCTGTAAGCGGACCCAGGGTTCCCGAAGCGTCTAGATCGTAGTAGGACCCAAATTCAGTGACTAATAGCATACAAAACTGGCCGGAATAGGCCAAAATTGCGAGTTTTTAAGAGTTCCCTATAACCAGACCACGAGGTTACCGAAACGTCGGATCGCAGCACGACCCAAAATCAGTGACTAATAGGATACAAAATTGGCCACAATAGGCCAATGGTGCGAGTTTTGACGAGTTCCCTATAACCGGACATCGGGGTTCCCGAAGCGTCTGGATTGCAGTAGGACCCAAAATCAGTGATTAATAGCATACAAAATTTCCGAGAATAGGCCAAAATTGCGAGTTTTTACGACTTCCCCGTAACTTGAGCCCGGGGTTCGGAAAACATTCGGATCGCAGCACGATCCAAAATCAGTGAGTAATAGCATATAAACCTGGCCGGAATAGGTGAAAACTGCGAGTTTTGACGAGTTCCTCGAAACCGGACCTTGGGGTTCCCAAAATGTTTGGATCGCAGTAGAAACCAAAATCAGTGAGTAATAGCATACAAAACTGGTCGGAATAGACCAAAACCGCGAGTTTTGATAAATTCCCCGTAACCGGACCCCGGTGTTCCCAAAATGTTTGGATCGCAGCAGGAACAAAAATCAGTGAGTAATAGCATACAAACCTGGCCAGAATAGGTAAAACTAAGAGTTTTGACAAGTTCGCCAAAAACGGATCCTGGGGTTCCGAAAACGTTTGGACCGGAGCAGGACCCAAAATCAGTAAGTAATTGCATACGAAACTGGCCAGAATAGGGCAAAACTGCGAGTTTGGACAAGTTCCCCGTAAACGGACCCTAGGTTTCCCGAAATATTCCAATCACAGCAGGACCCAAAATCAGTGACTAATAGCATACAAAAGTGGCTAGAATAGGCGAAAATTGCGAGTTTTGATGAGTTGCGCGTAACCGTAGCCCGGGGTTCGCAAAACATTCGGATCGCGGCATGATCCAAAATCAGTGAGTAATAGCCTACAAACCTGACCGGAATAGGTCAACTCTGCGAGTTTTGACGAGTTCCCCGAAACCGGACCCAGAGTTCCCGAAAAATTTGGAACGCAGGAGGACCCAAAATCAGTGACTAATAGAATACAAACGTAGCCACAATAGGCCAAAACTATGAGTTTTGACGAGTTACCTGTAACCGGACCCCAGGGTTCCCGAAGCGTCTAGATCGTAGTAGGACCGGAATTCAGTGACAAATAGCATACAAAACTGGCCGGAATAGGCCAAAATTGCGAGTTTTTAAGAGTTCCCTATAACCAGACCACGAGGTTACCGAAACGTCGGATCGCAGCACGACCCAAAATCAGTGAATAATAGGATACAAAATTGCCACAATAGGCCAAAACTGTGAGTTTTGACGAGTTCCACGTAACCGGACCCTGGGCCTCGCGACACATTCGGGTCGTAGCAGGACCCAAAATCAGTGAGTAATTGCATACAAACCTGGCCGGAATAGGCCAAAACTGCGAGTTTTCACGAGTTAGCCGTAACCGGACCACGTTGTTCCCGAAACGTTCGGATCACATCATGACCCAAAATCAGTGAGTAATAGCATACAAACCTGGCTGGAACAGGGCTAAACTGCGAGTTTTGACGAGTTCCCCGTAAACGGACCATACGGTTCCCAAAATATTCCAATCATAGTAGGACCCAAAATCAGTGACTAATAGCATACAAAAATGACCAGAATAGGCCAAAATTGCGAGTTTTCACGAGTTCCCCGTAACAGGACCCCGGGGTTGCCGGAACGTTCGGATCACATCATGACCAAAAATTAGTGACTAATAGCATAGAAAAGTGGCCAGAATAGGCCCGGGGTTCGCAAAACATTCGGATCGCAGCACGCTCCAAAATTAGTGAGTTATACAAACCTGGCCGAATATGACAAACTGCGAGTTTTGACGAGTTCCCCGAAACCGGACCCACAGTTCCCGAAACATTTGGAACGCCGGAGGAACCAAAATCAGTGACTAATAGGATACAAAATTGGCCACAATAGGCCAAAGGTGCGAGTTTTGACGAGTTCCCTATAACCGGACATCGGGGTTCCCGAAGCGTCTGGATTGCAGTAGGACCCAAAATCAGTGATTAATAGCATACAAAAGTTGCGAGAATAGGCCAAAATTGCGAGTTTTTACGACTTCCCCGTAACCTGAGCCCGGGGTTCGGAAAACATTCGGATCGCAGCACGATCCAAAATCAGTGAGTAATAGCATATAAACCTGGCCGGAATAGGTCAAAACTGCGAGTTTTGACGAGTTCCTCAAAACCGGACCCTCGGGTTCCCAAAATGTTTGGATCGCAGCAGAAACGAAAATCAGTGAGTAATAGCATACAAAACTGGTCGGAATAGACCAAAACCGCGAGTTTTGACAAATTCACCGTAACCGGACCCCGGTGTTCCCAAAATGTTTGGATCGCAGCATGAACAAAAATCAGTGAGTAATAGCATACAAACCTGGCCAGAATAGGTAAAACTAAGAGTTTTGACAAGTTCGCAAAAAACGGACCCCGGGGTTCCGAAAACGTTTGGCCGGAGCAGGACCAAAAATTAGTGACTAATAGCATACGAAACTGGCCAGAATAGGGAAAAACTGCGAGTTTTGACGAGTTCCCCGTAAACGGACCCTAGGTTTCCCGAAATATTCCAATCGCAGCAGGACCCAAAATTAGTAACTAATAGCATACAAAAGTGGCCAGAATAGGCGAAAATTGCGAGTTTTGATGAGTTGAGCGTAACCGTTGCCCGGGGTTCGCAAAACATTCGGATCGCAGCACGATCCAAAATCAGTGAGTAATAGCATACAAACCTGACCGGAATAGGTCAACTCTGCGAGTTTTGACGAGTTCCCCGAAACCGGACCCAGAGTTCCCGAAAAATTTGGAACGCATGAGGACCCAAAATCAGTGAATAATATAATACAAACGTAGCCACAATAGGCCAAAACTATGAGTTTTGACGAGTTACCTGTAACCGGACCCCAGGGTTCCCGAAGCATCTAGATCGTAGTAGGACCCGAATTCAGTGACTAATAGCATACAAAACTGGCCGGAATAGGCCAAAATTACGAGTTTTTAAGAGTTCCCTATAACCAGACCACGAGGTTACCGAAACGTCGGATCGCAGCATGACCCAAAATCAGTGACTAATAGGATACGAAATTGGCCACAATAGGCCAATGGTGCGAGTTTTGACGAGTTCCCTATAACCGGACATCGGGGTTCCCGAAGCGTCTGGATTGCAGTAGGACCCAAAATCAGTGATTAATAGCATACAAAATTTGTGAGAATAGGCCAAAATTGCGAGTTTTTATGACTTCCCCGTAACCTGAGCCCGGGGTTCGGAAAACATTCGGATCGCAGCACGATCCAAAATCAGTGAGTAATAGCATATAAACCTGGCCGGAATAGGTGAAAACTGCGAGTTTTGACGAGTTCCTCGAAACCGGACCCTGGGGTTCCCAAAATGTTTGGATCGCAACAGGAACCAAAATCAGTGAGTAATAGCATACAAAACTGGTCGGAATAGACCAAAACCGTGAGTTTTGATAAATTCCCCGTAACCGGACCCCGGTGATCCCAAAATGTTTGGATCACAGCAGGAACAAAAATCAGTGAGTAATAGCATACAAACCTGGCCAGAATAGGTAAAACTAAGAGTTTTGACAAGTTCGCCAAAAACGGATCCTGGGGTTCCGAAAACGTTTGGACCGGAGCAGGACCCAAAATCAGTGAGTAATAGCAAACGAAACTGGCCAGAATAGGGCAAAACTGCGAGTCTGGACGAGTTCCCCTAAACGGACCCTAGGTTTCCCGAAATATTCCAATCACAGCAGGACCCAAAATCAGTGACTAATAGCATACAAAAGTGGCTAGAATAGGCGAAAATTGCGAGTTTTGATGAGTTGCGCGTAACCGTAGCCCGGGGTTCGCAAAACATTCGGATCGCGGCACGATCCAAAATCAGTGAGTAATAGCCTACAAACCTGACCGGAATAGGTCAACTCTGCGAGTTTTGACGAGTTCCCCGAAACCGGACCCAGAGTTCCCGAAAAATTTGGAACGCAGGATGACCCAAAATCAGTGACTAATAGAATACAAACGTAGCCACAATAGGCCAAAACTATGAGTTTTGACGAGTTACCTGTAACCGGACACCAAGGTTCCCGAAGCGTCTAGATCGTAGTAGGACCCGAATTCAGTGACAAATAGCATACAAAACTGGCCGGAATAGGCCAAAATTGCGAGTTTTTAAGAGTTCCCTATAACCAGACCACGAGGTTACCGAAACGTCGGATCGCAGCACGACCCAAAATCAGTGAATAATAGGATACAAAATTGCCACAATAGGCCAAAACTGTGAGTTTTGACGAGTTCCACGTAACCGGACCCTGGGCCTCGCGACACATTCGGGTCGTAGCAGGACCCAAAATCAGTGAGTAATTGCATACAAACCTGGCCGGAATAGGCCAAAACTGCGAGTTTTCACGAGTTAGCCGTAACCGGACCACGTTGTTCCCGAAACGTTCGGATCACATCATGACCCAAAATCAGTGAGTAATAGCATACAAACCTGGCTGGAACAGGGCTAAACTGCGAGTTTTGACGAGTTCCCCGTAAACGGACCATACGGTTCCCAAAATATTCCAATCATAGTAGGACCCAAAATCAGTGACTAATAGCATACAAAAATGACCAGAATAGGCCAAAATTGCGAGTTTTCACGAGTTCCCCGTAACAGGACCCCGGGGTTGCCGGAACGTTCGGATCACATCATGACCAAAAATTAGTGACTAATAGCATAGAAAAGTGGCCAGAATAGGCCCGGGGTTCGCAAAACATTCGGATCGCAGCACGCTCCAAAATTAGTGAGTTATACAAACCTGGCCGAATATGACAAACTGCGAGTTTTGACGAGTTCCCCGAAACCGGACCCACAGTTCCCGAAACATTTGGAACGCCGGAGGAACCAAAATCAGTGACTAATAGGATACAAAATTGGCCACAATAGGCCAAAGGTGCGAGTTTTGACGAGTTCCCTATAACCGGACATCGGGGTTCCCGAAGCGTCTGGATTGCAGTAGGACCCAAAATCAGTGATTAATAGCATACAAAAGTTGCGAGAATAGGCCAAAATTGCGAGTTTTTACGACTTCCCCGTAACCTGAGCCCGGGGTTCGGAAAACATTCGGATCGCAGCACGATCCAAAATCAGTGAGTAATAGCATATAAACCTGGCCGGAATAGGTCAAAACTGCGAGTTTTGACGAGTTCCTCAAAACCGGACCCTCGGGTTCCCAAAATGTTTGGATCGCAGCAGAAACGAAAATCAGTGAGTAATAGCATACAAAACTGGTCGGAATAGACCAAAACCGCGAGTTTTGACAAATTCACCGTAACCGGACCCCGGTGTTCCCAAAATGTTTGGATCGCAGCATGAACAAAAATCAGTGAGTAATAGCATACAAACCTGGCCAGAATAGGTAAAACTAAGAGTTTTGACAAGTTCGCAAAAAACGGACCCCGGGGTTCCGAAAACGTTTGGCCGGAGCAGGACCAAAAATTAGTGACTAATAGCATACGAAACTGGCCAGAATAGGGAAAAACTGCGAGTTTTGACGAGTTCCCCGTAAACGGACCCTAGGTTTCCCGAAATATTCCAATCGCAGCAGGACCCAAAATTAGTAACTAATAGCATACAAAAGTGGCCAGAATAGGCGAAAATTGCGAGTTTTGATGAGTTGAGCGTAACCGTTGCCCGGGGTTCGCAAAACATTCGGATCGCAGCACGATCCAAAATCAGTGAGTAATAGCATACAAACCTGACCGGAATAGGTCAACTCTGCGAGTTTTGACGAGTTCCCCGAAACCGGACCCAGAGTTCCCGAAAAATTTGGAACGCATGAGGACCCAAAATCAGTGAATAATATAATACAAACGTAGCCACAATAGGCCAAAACTATGAGTTTTGACGAGTTACCTGTAACCGGACCCCAGGGTTCCCGAAGCATCTAGATCGTAGTAGGACCCGAATTCAGTGACTAATAGCATACAAAACTGGCCGGAATAGGCCAAAATTACGAGTTTTTAAGAGTTCCCTATAACCAGACCACGAGGTTACCGAAACGTCGGATCGCAGCATGACCCAAAATCAGTGACTAATAGGATACGAAATTGGCCACAATAGGCCAATGGTGCGAGTTTTGACGAGTTCCCTATAACCGGACATCGGGGTTCCCGAAGCGTCTGGATTGCAGTAGGACCCAAAATCAGTGATTAATAGCATACAAAATTTGTGAGAATAGGCCAAAATTGCGAGTTTTTATGACTTCCCCGTAACCTGAGCCCGGGGTTCGGAAAACATTCGGATCGCAGCACGATCCAAAATCAGTGAGTAATAGCATATAAACCTGGCCGGAATAGGTGAAAACTGCGAGTTTTGACGAGTTCCTCGAAACCGGACCCTGGGGTTCCCAAAATGTTTGGATCGCAACAGGAACCAAAATCAGTGAGTAATAGCATACAAAACTGGTCGGAATAGACCAAAACCGTGAGTTTTGATAAATTCCCCGTAACCGGACCCCGGTGATCCCAAAATGTTTGGATCACAGCAGGAACAAAAATCAGTGAGTAATAGCATACAAACCTGGCCAGAATAGGTAAAACTAAGAGTTTTGACAAGTTCGCCAAAAACGGATCCTGGGGTTCCGAAAACGTTTGGACCGGAGCAGGACCCAAAATCAGTGAGTAATAGCAAACGAAACTGGCCAGAATAGGGCAAAACTGCGAGTCTGGACGAGTTCCCCTAAACGGACCCTAGGTTTCCCGAAATATTCCAATCACAGCAGGACCCAAAATCAGTGACTAATAGCATACAAAAGTGGCTAGAATAGGCGAAAATTGCGAGTTTTGATGAGTTGCGCGTAACCGTAGCCCGGGGTTCGCAAAACATTCGGATCGCGGCACGATCCAAAATCAGTGAGTAATAGCCTACAAACCTGACCGGAATAGGTCAACTCTGCGAGTTTTGACGAGTTCCCCGAAACCGGACCCAGAGTTCCCGAAAAATTTGGAACGCAGGATGACCCAAAATCAGTGACTAATAGAATACAAACGTAGCCACAATAGGCCAAAACTATGAGTTTTGACGAGTTACCTGTAACCGGACACCAAGGTTCCCGAAGCGTCTAGATCGTAGTAGGACCCGAATTCAGTGACAAATAGCATACAAAACTGGCCGGAATAGGCCAAAATTGCGAGTTTTTAAGAGTTCCCTATAACCAGACCACGAGGTTACCGAAACGTCGGATCGCAGCACGACCCAAAATCAGTGAATAATAGGATACAAAATTGCCACAATAGGCCAAAACTGTGAGTTTTGACGAGTTCCACGTAACAGGACCCTGGGGCTCGCGACACATTCGGGTCGTAGCAGGACCCAAAATCAGTGAGTAATTGCATACAAACCTGGCCAGAATAGGCCAAATCTGCGAGTTTTCACGAGTTAGCCGTAACCGAACCACGGTGTTCCCGACACGTTCGGATCACATCATGACCCAAAATCAGTGAGTAATAGCATACAAACCTAGCCGGAACAGGGCAAAACTGCGAGTTTTGACGAGTTCCCCGTAAACGGACCATAGGGTTCCCGAAATATTCCAATCATAGTAGGACCCAAAATCAGTGACTAATAGGATACAAAATTGGCCACAATAGGCCAAAGGTGCTAGTTTTGACGAGTTCCCTATAACCGGACATCGGGGTTCCCGAAGCGTCTGGATTGCAGTAGGACCCAAAATTAGTGATTAATAGCATACAAAAGTTGCGAGAATAGGCCAAAATTGCGAGTTTTTACGACTTCCCCGTAACCTAAGCCCGGGGTTCGGAAAACATTCGGATCGCAGCATGATCCAAAATCAGTGAGTAATAGCATATAAACCTGGCCGGAATAGGTCAAAACCGCGAGTTTTGATAAATTCCCCGTAACCGGACCCCGGTGTTCGCAAAATGTTTGGATCGCAGCAGGAACAAAAATCAATGAGTAATAGCATACAAACCTGGCCAGAATAGGTAAAACTAAGAGTTTTGACAAGTTCGCCAAAAACGGACCCCGGGGTTTCGAAAACGTTTGGACCGGAGCAGGACCCAAAATTAGTGACTAATAGCATACGAAACTGGCCAGAATAGGGCCAAACTGCGAGTTTTGACGAGTTCCCCGTAAACGGACCCTAGGTTTCCCGAAATATTCCTATCGCAGCAGGACCCAAAATTAGTAACTAATAGCATACAAAAGTGGCCAGAATAGGCGAAAATTGCGAGTTTTGATGAGTTGCACGTAACCGTAGCCCGGGGTTCGCAAAACATTCGGATCGCAGCACGATCCAAAATCAGTGAGTAATAGCATACAAACCTGACCGGAATAGGTCAACTCTGCGAGTTTTGACGAGTTCCCCGAAACCGGACCCAGAGTTCCCGAAAAATTTGGAACGCAGGAGGACCCAAAATCAGTGAATAATAGAATACAAACGTAGCCACAATAGGCCAAAACTATGAGTTTTGACGAGTTACCTGTAAGCGGACCCAGGGTTCCCGAAGCGTCTAGATCGTAGTAGGACCCAAATTCAGTGACTAATAGCATACAAAACTGGCCGGAATAGGCCAAAATTGCGAGTTTTTAAGAGTTCCCTATAACCAGACCACGAGGTTACCGAAACGTCGGATTGCAGCACGACCCAAAATCAGTGACTAATAGGATACAAAATTGGCCACAATAGGCCAATGGTGCGAGTTTTGACGAGTTCCCTATAACCGGACATCGGGGTTCCCGAAGCGTCTGGATTGCAGTAGGACCCAAAATCAGTGATTAATAGCATACAAAATTTCCGAGAATAGGCCAAAATTGCGAGTTTTTACGACTTCCCCGTAACCTGAGCCCGGGGTTCGGAAAACATTCGGATCGCAGCACGATCCAAAATCAGTGAGTAATAGCATATAAACCTGGCCGGAATAGGTGAAAACTGCGAGTTTTGACGAGTTCCTCGAAACCGGACCTTGGGGTTCCCAAAATGTTTGGATCGCAGTAGAAACCAAAATCAGTGAGTAATAGCATACAAAACTGGTCGGAATAGACCAAAACCGCGAGTTTTGATAAATTCCCCGTAACCGGACCCCGGTGTTCCCAAAATGTTTGGATCGCAGCAGGAACAAAAATCAGTGAGTAATAGCATACAAACCTGGCCAGAATAGGTAAAACTAAGAGTTTTGACAAGTTCGCCAAAAACGGATCCTGGGGTTCCGAAAACGTTTGGACCGGAGCAGGACCCAAAATCAGTGAGTAATAGCATACGAAACTGGCCAGAATAGGGCAAAACTGCGAGTTTGGACGAGTTCCTCGTAAACGGACCCTAGGTTTCCCGAAATATTCCAATCACAGCAGGACCCAAAATCAGTGACTAATAGCATACAAAAGTGGCTAGAATAGGCGAAAATTGCGAGTTTTGATGAGTTGCGCGTAACCGTAGCCCGGGGTTCGCAAAACATTCAGATCGCAGCACGATCCAAAATCAGTGAGTAATAGCCTACAAACCTGACCGGAATAGGTCAACTCTGCGAGTTTTGACGAGTTCCCCGAAACCGGACCCAGAGTTCCCGAAAAATTTGGAACGCACGAGGACCCAAAATCAGTGACTAATAGAATACAAACGTAGCCATAATAGGCCAAAACTATGAGTTTTGACGAGTTACCTGTAACCGGACCCCAGGGTTCCCGAAGCGTGTAGATCGTAGTAGGACCCGAATTCAGTGACTAATAGCATACAAAACTGGCTGGAATAGGCCAAAATTGCGAGTTTTTAAGAGTTCCCTATAACCAGACCACGAGGTTACCGAAACGTCGGATCGCAACACGACCCAAAATCAGTGAATAATAGGATACAAAATTGCCACAATAGGCCAAAACGGTGAGTTTTGACGAGTTCCACGTAACCGGACCCTGGGGCTCGCGACACATTTGGGTCGTAGCAGGACCCAAAATCAGTGAGTAATTGCATACAAACCTGGCCGGAATAGGCCAAATCTGCGAGTTTTCACGAGTTAGCCGTAACCGGACCACGGTGTTCCCGACACGTTCGGATCACATCATGACCCAAAATCAGTGAGTAATAGCATACAAACCTGGCCGGAACAGGGCAAAACTGCGAGTTTTGACGAGTTCCCCGTAAACGGACCATAGGGTTCCCGAAATATTCCAATCATAGTAGGACCCAAAATCAGTGACTGATAGGATACAAAATTGGCCACAATAGGCCAATGGTGCTAGTTTTGACGAGTTCCCTATAACCGGACATCAGGGTTCCCGAAGCGTCTGGATTGCAGTAGGACCCAAAATCAGTGATTAATAGCATACAAAAGTTGGGAGAATAGGCCAAAATTGCGAGTTTTTACGACTTCCCCGTAACCTAAGCCCGGGGTTCGGAAAACATTCGGATCGCAGCACGATCCAAAATCAGTGAGTAATAGCATATAAACCTGGCCGGAATAGGTCAAAACCGCGAGTTTCGATAAATTCCCCATAACCAGACCCCGGTGTTCCCAAAATGTTTGGATCGCAGCAGGAACAAAAATCAGTGAGTAATAGCATACAAACCTGGCCAGAATAGGTAAAACTAAGAGTTTTGACAAGTTCGCCAAAAACGGACCCCGGGGTTCCGAAAACGATTAGACCGGAGCAGGACCCAAAATCAGTGAGTAATAGCATACGAAACTGGCCAGAATAGGGCAAAACTGCGAGTTTTGACGAGTTCCCCCTAAACGGACCCTAGGTTTCCCGAAATATTCCAATCGCAGCAGGACCCAAAATCAGTGACTAATAGCATACAAAAGTGGCCAGAATAGGCGAAAATTGCGAGTTTTGATGAGTTGCGCATGACCAGCCCGGGGTTCGCAAAACATTCGTATCGTAGCTCGATCAAAATCAGTGAGTAATAGCATACAAACCTGACCGGAATAGGTCAACTCTGCGGGTTTTGACGAGTTCCCCGAAACCGGACCCAGAGTTCCCGAAAAATTTGGAACGCAGGAGGACCCAAAATCAGTGACTAATAGAATACAAACGTAGCCACAATAGGCCAAAACTATGAGTTTTGACGAGTTACCTGTAACCGGACCCCAGGGTTCCCGAAGCGTCTAGATCGTAGTAGGACCCGAATTCAGTGACTAATAGCATACAAAACAGGCCGGAATAGGCCAAAATTGCGAGTTTTTAAGAGTTCCCTATAACCAGACCACGAGGTTACCGAAACTTCGGATCGCAGCACGACCCAAGATCAGTGAATAATAGTATACAAAATTGCCACAATAGGACAAAACTGTGAGTTTTGACGAGTTCCACGTAACCGGACCCTGGGCCTCGCGACACATTCGGGTCGTAGCTGGACCCAAAATCAGTGAGTAATTGCATACAAACCTGGCCGGAATAGGCCAAATCTGCGAGTTTTCACGAGTTAGCCGTAACCGGACCACGGTGTTCCCAAAATGTTCGGATCACATCATGACCCAAAATCAGTGAGTTACAAACCTGGCCGGAACAGGGCAAAACTGCGAGTTTTGACGAGTTCCCCGTAAACGGACCATAGGGTTCCCGAAATATTCCAATCATAGTAGGACCCAAAATCAGTGACTAATAGCATACAAAAGTGGCCAGAATAGGCCAAAATTGCGAGTTTTCACGAGTTCCCCCTAACCGGACCCCCGGGTTGCCGGAACGTTCGGATCACAAAATGACCAAAAATCAGTGACTAATAGCATACAAAAGTGGCCAGAATAGGCCCGGGGTTCGCAAAACATTCGGATCGCAGCACGCTCTAAAATTAGTGAGTAATAGCATACAAACCTGGCCGAATAGGTCAAAACTGCGAGTTTTGACGAGTTCCCCGAAACCGGACCCACAGTTCCCGAAACATTTGGAACGCCGGAGGAACCAAAATCAGTGACTAATAGGATACAAAATTGTCCACAATAGGCCAAAGGTGCGAGTTTTGACGAGTTCCCCGAAACCGGACCCAGAGTTCCCGAAAAATTTGGAACGCACGAGGACCCAAAATCAGTGACTAATAGAATACAAACGTAGCCATAATAGGCCAAAACTATGAGTTTTGACGAGTTACCTGTAACCGGACCCCAGGGTTCCCGAAGCTTGTAGATCGTAGTAGGACCCGAATTCAGTGACTAATAGCATACAAAACTGGCCGGAATAGGCCAAAATTGCGAGTTTTTAAGAGTTCCCTATAACCAGACCACGAGGTTACCGAAATGTCGGATCGCAGCACGACCCAAAATCAGTGAATAATAGGATACAAAATTGCCACAATAGGCCAAAACGGTGAGTTTTGACGAGTTCCACGTAACCGGACCCTGGGGCTCGCGACACATTCGGGTCGTAGCAGGACCCAAAATCAGTGATTAATTGCATACAAACCTGGCCGGAATAGGCCAAATCTGCGAGTTTTCACGACTTTGCCGTAACCGGACCACGGTGTTCCCGACACGTTCGGATCACATCATGACCCAAAATCAGTGAGTAATGGCATACAAACATGGCCGGAACAGGGCAAAACTGCGAGTTTTGACGAGTTCCCCGTAAACGGACCATAGGGTTCCCGAAATATTCCAATCATAGTAGGACCCAAAATCAGTGACTAATAGGATACAAAATTGGCCACAATAGGCCAAAGGTGCGAGTTTTGACGACTTCCCTATAACCGGACATCGGGGTTCCCGAAGCGTCTGGATTGTAGTAGGACCCAAAATCAGTGATTAATAGCATACAAAAGTTGGGAGAATAGGCCAAAATTGCGAGTTTTTACGACTTCCCCGTAACCTAAGCCCGGGGTTCGGAAAACATTCGGATCGCAGCACGATCCAAAATCAGTGAGTAATAGCATATAAACCTGGCCGGAATAGGTCAAAACCGCGAGTTTCGATAAATTCCCCGTAACCAGACCCCGGTGTTCCCAAAATGTTTGGATCGCAGCAGGAACAAAAATCAGTGAGTAATAGCATACAAACCTGGCCAGAATAGGTAAAACTAAGAGTTTTGACAAGTTCGCCAAAAACGGACCCCGGGGTTCCGAAAACGATTAGACCGGAGCAGGACCCAAAATCAGTGAGTAATAGCATACGAAACTGGCCAGAATAGGGCAAAACTGCGAGTTTTGACGAGTTCCCCCTAAACGGACCCTAGGTTTCCCGAAATATTCCAATCGCAGCAGGACCCAAAATCAGTGACTAATAGCATACAAAAGTGGCCAGAATAGGCGAAAATTGCGAGTTTTGATGAGTTGCGCATGACCAGCCCGGGGTTCGCAAAACATTCGTATCGTAGCTCGATCAAAATCAGTGAGTAATAGCATACAAACCTGACCGGAATAGGTCAACTCTGCGAGTTTTGACGAGTTCCCCGAAACCGGACCCAGAGTTCCCGAAAAATTTGGAACGCAGGAGGACCCAAAATCAGTGACTAATAGAATACAAATGTAGCCACAATAGGCCAAAACTATGAGTTTTGACGAGTTACCTGTAACCGAACCCCAGGGTTCCCGAAGCGTCTAGATCGTAGTAGGACCCGAATTCAGTGACTAATAGCATACAAAACAGGCCGGAATAGGCCAAAATTGCGAGTTTTTAAGAGTTCCCTATAACCAGACCACGAGGTTACCGAAACTTCGGATCGCAGCACGACCCAAGATCAGTGAATAATAGTATACAAAATTGCCACAATAGGCCAAAACTGTGAGTTTTGACGAGTTCCACGTAACCGGACCCTGGGCCTCGCGACACATTCGGGTCGTAGCTGGACCCAAAATCAGTGAGTAATTGCATACAAACCTGGCCGGAATAGGCCAAATCTGCGAGTTTTCACGAGTTAGCCGTAACCGGACCACGGTGTTCCCAAAATGTTCGGATCACATCATGACCCAAAATCAGTGAGTTACAAACCTGGCCGGAACAGGGCAAAACTGCGAGTTTTGACGAGTTCCCCGTAAACGGACCATAGGGTTCCCGAAATATTCCAATCATAGTAGGACCCAAAATCAGTGACTAATAGCATACAAAAGTGGCCAGAATAGGCCAAAATTGCGAGTTTTCACGAGTTCCCCCTAACCGGACCCCCGGGTTGCCGGAACGTTCGGATCACATCATGACCAAAAATCAGTGACTAATAGCATACAAAAGTGGCCAGAATAGGCCCGGGGTTCGCAAAACATTCGGATCGCAGCACGCTCTAAAATTAGTGAGTAATAGCATACAAACCTGGCCGAATAGGTCAAAACTGCGAGTTTTGACGAGTTCCCCGAAACCGGACCCACAGTTCCCGAAACATTTGGAACGCCGGAGGAACCAAAATCAGTGACTAATAGGATACAAAATTGTCCACAATAGGCCAAAGGTGCGAGTTTTGACGAGTTCCCCGAAACCGGACCCAGAGTTCCCGAAAAATTTGGAACGCACGAGGACCCAAAATCAGTGACTAATAGAATACAAACGTAGCCATAATAGGCCAAAACTATGAGTTTTGACGAGTTACCTGTAACCGGACCCCAGGGTTCCCGAAGCGTGTAGATCGTAGTAGGACCCGAATTCAGTGACTAATAGCATACAAAACTGGCCGGAATAGGCCAAAATTGCGAGTTTTTAAGAGTTCCCTATAACCAGACCACGAGGTTACCGAAATGTCGGATCGCAGCACGACCCAAAATCAGTGAATAATAGGATACAAAATTGCCACAATAGGCCAAAACGGTGAGTTTTGACGAGTTCCACGTAACCGGACCCTGGGGCTCGCGACACATTCGGGTCGTAGCAGGACCCAAAATCAGTGATTAATTGCATACAAACCTGGCCGGAATAGGCCAAATCTGCGAGTTTTCACGACTTTGCCGTAACTGGACAACGGTGTTCCCGACACGTTCGGATCACATCATGACCCAAAATCAGTGAGTAATGGCATACAAACATGGCCGGAACAGGGCAAAACTGCGAGTTTTGACGAGTTCCCCGTAAACGGACCATAGGGTTCCCGAAATATTCCAATCATAGTAGGACCCAAAATCAGTGACTAATAGGATACAAAATTGGCCACAATAGGCCAAAGGTGCGAGTTTTGACGACTTCCCTATAACCGGACATCGGGGTTCCCGAAGCGTCTGGATTGTAGTAGGACCCAAAATCAGTGATTAATAGCATACAAAAGTTGGGAGAATAGGCCAAAATTGCGAGTTTTTACGACTTCCCCGTAACCTAAGCCCGGGGTTCGGAAAACATTCGGATCGCAGCACGATCCAAAATCAGTGAGTAATAGCATATAAACCTGGCCGGAATAGGTCAAAACCGCGAGTTTCGATAAATTCCCCGTAACCAGACCCCGGTGTTCCCAAAATGTTTGGATCGCAGCAGGAACAAAAATCAGTGAGTAATAGCATACAAACCTGGCCAGAATAGGTAAAACTAAGAGTTTTGACAAGTTCGCCAAAAACGGACCCCGGGGTTCCGAAAACGATTAGACCGGAGCAGGACCCAAAATCAGTGAGTAATAGCATACGAAACTGGCCAGAATAGGGCAAAACTGCGAGTTTTGACGAGTTCCCCCTAAACGGACCCTAGGTTTCCCGAAATATTCCAATCGCAGCAGGACCCAAAATCAGTGACTAATAGCATACAGAAGTGGCCAGAATAGGCGAAAATTGCGAGTTTTGATGAGTTGCGCATGACCAGCCCGGGGTTCGCAAAACATTCGTATCGTAGCTCGATCAAAATCAGTGAGTAATAGCATACAAACCTGACCGGAATAGGTCAACTCTGCGAGTTTTGACGAGTTCCCCGAAACCGGACCCAGAGTTCCCGAAAAATTTGGAACGCAGGAGGACCCAAAATCAGTGACTAATAGAATACAAACGTAGCCACAATAGGCCAAAACTATGAGTTTTGACGAGTTACCTGTAACCGACCCCAGGGTTCCCGAAGCGTCTAGATCGTAGTAGGACCCGAATTCAGTGACTAATAGCATACAAAACTGGCCGGAATAGGCCAAAATTGCGAGTTTTTAAGAGTTCCCTATAACCAGACCACGAGGTTACCGAAACTTCGGATCGCAGCACGACCCAAAATCAGTGAATAATAGTATACAAAATTGCCACAATAGGCCAAAACTGTGAGTTTTGACGAGTTCCACGTAACCGGACCCTGGGCCCTCGCGACACATTCGGGTCGTAGCAGGACCCAAAATCAGTGAGTAATTGCATACAAACCTGGCCGGAATAGGCCAAATCTGCGAGTTTTCACGAGTTAGCCGTAACCGGACCACGGTGTTCCCGAAATGTTCAGATCACATCATGACCCAAAATCAGTGAGTTACAAACCTGGCCGGAACAGGGCAAAACTGCGAGTTTTGACGAGTTCCCCGTAAGCGGACCATAGGGTTCCCGAAATATTCCAATCATAGTAGGACCCAAAATCAGTGACTAATAGCATACAAAAGTGGCCAGAATAGGCCAAAATTGCGAGTTTTCACGAGTTCCCCCTAACCGGACCCCCGGGTTGCCGGAACGTTCGGATCACATCATGACCAAAAATCAGTGACTAATAGCATACAAAAGTGGCCAGAATAGGCCCGGGGTTCGCAAAACATTCGGATCGCAGCACGCTCTAAAATTAGTGAGTAATAGCATAGAAACCTGGCCGAATAGGTCAAAACTGCGAGTTTTGACGAGTTCCCCGAAACCGGACCCACAGTTCCCGAATCATTTGGAACGCCGGAGGAACCAAAATCAGTGACTAATAGGATACAAAATTGTCCACAATAGGCCAAAGGTGCGAGTTTTGACGAGTTCCCTATAACCGGACATCGGGGTTCCCAAAGCGTCTGGATTGCAGTAGGACCCAAAATCAGTGATTAATAGCATACAAAAGTTGCGAAAATAGGCCAAAATTGCGAGTTTTTACGACTTCCCCGTAACCTGTGCCCGGGGTTCGCAAAACATTCGGATCGCAGCACGCTCCAAAATCAGTGAGTAATAGCATACAAACCTGGCCGAATAGGTCAAAACTGCGAGTTTTGACGAGTTCCTCGAAACCGGACCCACAGTTCCCGAAACATTTGGAACGCCGTAGGAACCAAAATCAATGACTAATAGGATACAAAATTGGCCACAATAGGCCAAAGCTGCGAGTTTTGACGAGTTCTCTATAACCGGACATCGGGGTTCCCGAAGCGTCTGGATCGCAGTAGGACCCAAAATCAGTGATTAATAGCATACAAAAGTTGCCAGAATAGGCCAAAATTGCGAGTTTTTACGACTTCCCCGTAACCTGAGCCCGGGGTTCGTAAAACATTCGGAGCGCACCACGATCCAAAATCAGTGAGTAATAGCATATAAACCTGGCCGGAATAGGTCAAAACTGCGAGCTTTGATGAGTTCCCCGAAACCGGACCCTGCGGTTCCCAGAATGTTTGGATCGCAGCAGGAACAAAAATCAGTGAGTAATAGAATACAAACCTGGCCAGAATAGGTAAAACAAAGAGTTTTGACAAGTTCGCCAAAAACGGACCCCGGTGTTCCGAAAACGTTTGGACCGGAGCAGGACCCAAAATCAGTGAGTAATAGCATACGAAACAGGCCATAATAGGGCAAAACTGCGAGTTTTGACGAGTTCCCCGTAAATGGACCCTAGGTTTCCCGAAATAGTCCAATCGCAACAGGACCCAAAATCAGTGACTAATAGCATACAAAAGGGCCAGAATAGGCGAAAATTGCGAGTTTTCATGAGTTTCGCGTAACCGGAGCCCGGGGTTTGCAAAACATTCGGATCGCAGCACGATCCAAAATCAGTGAGTAATAGCATACAAACCTGACCGGAATAGGTCAACTCTGCGAGTTTTGATGAGTTCCCCGAAACCGTACCCAGAGTTCTCGAAAAATTTGGAACGCAGGAGGACCCAAAATCAGTGACTAATAGGATACAAACCTAGCCATAATAGGCCAAAACTATGAGTTTTGACGAGTTACCTGTAATCGGACCCCAGGGTTCCCGAAGCGTCTAGATCATAGTAGGACCCGTATTCAGTGACTAATAGTATACAAAACTGGCCGGAATAGGCCAAAATTGCGAGTTTTTAAGAGTTCCCTATAACCAGACCACGAGGTTACAGAAACGTCGGATCGCAGCATGAGCCAAAATCAGTGAATAATAGGATACAAAATTGCCACAATAGGCCAAAACTGTGAGTTTTGACGAGTTCCACGTAACCGGACCCTGGGGCTCCCGACACATTCGGGTCGTAGCAGGACCCAAAATCAGTGAGTAATTGCATACAAACCTGGCCGGAATAGGCCAAAACTACGAGTTTTCACGAGTTAGCCGTAACCGGACCACGGTGTTCCCGAAACGTTCGGATCACATGATGACCCAAAATCAGTGAGTAATAGCATACAAACCTGGCCGGAACAGGGCAAAACTGCGAGTTTTGATGAGTTCCCCGTAAACGGACCATAGGGTTCCCGAAATAGTCCAATCATAGTAGGACCCAAAATCAGTGACAAATAGCATACAAAAGTGGCCAGAATAGGCCAAAATTGCGAGTTTTCACGAGTTCCCCGTAACCGGACCCCGGGGTTGCCGGAACGTTCGGATCACATCATGACCAAAAATCAGTGACTGATAGCATACAAAGTGGCCAGAATAGGCCCGGGGTTCGCAAAACATTGGGATCGCAGCACGCTCCAAAATTAGTGAGTAATAGCATACAAACCTGGCCGAATAGGTCAAAACTGCGAGTTTTGACGAGTTCCTCGAAACCGGACCCACAGTTCCCGAAACATTTGGAACGCCGGAGGAACCAAAATCAATGACTAATAGGATACAAAATTGGCCACAATAGGCCAAAGCTTCGAGTTTTGACGAGTTCTCTATAACCGGACATCGGGGTTCCCGAAGCGTCTGGATCGCAGTAGGACCCAAAATCAGTGATTAATAGCATACAAAAGTTGCCAGAATAGGCCAAAATTGCGAGGTTTTACGACTTCCCCGTAACCTGAGCCCGGGGTTCGCAAAACATTCGGAGCACAGCACGATCCAAAATCAGTGAGTAATAGCATACAAACCTGGCCGAATAGGTCAAAACTGCGAGTTTTGACGAGTTCCTCGAAACCGGACCCACAGTTCCCGAAACATTTGGAACGCCGTAGGAACCAAAATCAATGACTAATAGGATACAAAATTGGCCACAATAGGCCAAAGCTGCGAGTTTTGACGAGTTCTCTATAACCGGACATCGGGGTTCCCGAAGCGTCTGGATCGTAGTAGGACCCAAAATCAGTGATTAATAGCATACAAAAGTTGCCAGAATAGGCCAAAATTGCGAGTTTTTACGACTTCCCCGTAACCTGAGCCCGGGGTTCGCAAAACATTCGGAGCGCACCACGATCCAAAATAAGTGAGTAATAGCATATAAACCTGGCCGGAATAGGTCAAAACTGCGAGCTTTGATGAGTTCCCCGAAACCGGACCCTGCGGTTCCCAGAATGTTTGGATCGCAGCAGGAACAAAAATCAGTGAGTAATAGAATACAAACCTGGCCAGAATAGGTAAAACAAAGAGTTTTGACAAGTTCGCCAAAAACGGACCCCGGAGTTCCGAAAACGTTTGGACCGGAGCAGGACCCAAAATCAGTGAGTAATAGCATACGAAACAGGCCATAATAGGGCAAAACTGCGAGTTTTGACGAGTTCCCCGTAAATGGACCCTAGGTTTCCCGAAATAGTCCAATCGCAACAGGACCCAAAATCAGTGACTAATAGCATACAAAAGGGCCAGAATAGGCGAAAATTGCGAGTTTTCATGAGTTCCGCGTAACCGGAGCCCGGGGTTTGCAAAACATTCGGATCGCAGCACGATCCAAAATCAGTGAGTAATAGCATACAAACCTGACCGGAATAGGTCAACTCTGCGAGTTTTGATGAGTTCCCCGAAACCGTACCCAGAGTTCTCGAAAAATTTGGAATGCAGGAGGACCCAAAATCAGTGACTAATAGGATACAAACCTAGCCATAATAGGCCAAAACTATGAGTTTTGACGAGTTACCTGTAATCGGACCCCAGGGTTCCCGAAGCGTCTAGATCATAGTAGGACCCGTATTCAGTGACTAATAGTATACAAAACTGGCCGGAATAGGCCAAAATTGCGAGTTTTTAAGAGTTCCCTATAACTAGACCACGAGGTTACAGAAACGTCGGATCGCAGCATGAGCCAAAATCAGTGAATAATAGGATACAAAATTGCCACAATAGGCCAAAACTGTGAGTTTTGACGAGTTCCACGTAACCGGACCCTGGGGCTCGCGACACATTCGGGTCGTAGCAGGACCCAAAATCAGTGAGTAATTGCATACAAACCTGGCCGGAATAGGCCAAAACTACGAGTTTTCACGAGTTAGCCGTAACCGGACCACGGTGTTCCCGAAACGTTCGGATCACATGATGACCCAAAATCAGTGAGTAATAGCATACAAACCTGGCCGGAACAGGGCAAAACTGCGAGTTTTGATGAGTTCCCCGTAAACGGACCATAGGGTTCCCGAAATAGTCCAATCATAGTAGGACCCAAAATCAGTGACAAATAGCATACAAAAGTGGCCAGAATAGGCCAAAATTGCGAGTTTTCACGAGTTCCCCGTAACCGGACCCCGGGGTTGCCGGAACGTTCGGATCACATCATGACCAAAAATCAGTGACTGATAGCATACAAAGTGGCCAGAATAGGCCCGGGGTTCGCAAAACATTGGGATCGCAGCACGCTCCAAAATTAGTGAGTAATAGCATACAAACCTGGCCGAATAGGTCAAAACTGCGAGTTTTGACGAGTTCCTCGAAACCGGACCCACAGTTCCCGAAACATTTGGAACGCCGGAGGAACCAAAATCAATGACTAATAGGATACAAAATTGGCCACAATAGGCCAAAGCTTCGAGTTTTGACGAGTTCTCTATAACCGGACATCGGGGTTCCCGAAGCGTCTGGATCGCAGTAGGACCCAAAATCAGTGAATAATAGCATACAAAAGTTGCGAGAATAGGCCAAAATTGCGAGTTTTTACGACTTCCCCGTAACCTGAGCCCGGGGTTCGGAAAACATTCGGATCGCAGCACGATCCAAAATCAGTGAGTAATAGCATATAAACCTGGCCGGAATAGGTCAAAACTGCGAGCTTTGATGAGTTCCCCGAAACCGGGCCCTGCGGTTCCCAAAATGTTTGGATCGCAGCAGGAACCAAAATCAGTAAGTAATAGCATACAAAACTGGTCGAAATAGACCAAAACCGCGAGTTTTGATAAATTCCCCGTAACTGGACCCCGGTGTTCCCAAAATGTTTGGATCGCAGCAGGAACAAAAATCAGTGAGTAATAGCATACAAACCTGGCCAGAATAGGTAAAACGAAGAGTTTTGACAAGTTCGCCCAAAACGGACCCCGGGGTTCCGAAAACGTTTGGATCGGAGCAGGACCCAAAATCAGTGAGTAATAGCATACGAAACTGGCCAGAATTGGGCAAAACTGCGAGTTTTGACGAGTTCCCCGTAAACGGACCCTAGGTTTCCCGAAATAGTCCAATCGCAGCAGGACCCAAAATCAGTGATTGCATACAAAAGTGGCCAGAATAGGCCAAAATTGCGAGTTTTCATGAGTTCCGTGTAACCGGAGCCCGGGGTTTGCAAAACATTCGGATCGCAGCACGATCCAAAATCAGTGAGTAATAGCATACAAACCTGACCGGAATAGGTCAAAATTGCGAGTTTTGACGAGTTCCCGGAAACTGAACCCAGAGTTCTCGAAAAATTTGGAACGCAGGAGGACCCAAAATCAGTGACTAATAGGATACAAACCTAGCCATAATAGGCCAAAACTATGAGTTTTGACGAGTTACCTGTAACCGGACCCCAGGGTTCCCGAAGCGTCCTGATCATAGTAGGACCCGAATTCAGTGACTAATAGCATACAAAACTGGCTGGAATAGGCCAAAATTGCGAGTTTTTAAGAGTTCCCTATAACCAGACCACGAGGTTACAGAAACGTCGGATCGCAGCACGACCCAAAATCAGTGAATAATTGGATACAAAATTGCCACAATAGGCCAAAACTGTGAGTTTTGATGAGTTCCACGTAACCGGACCCTGGGGCTCGCGACACATTCGGATCGTAGCAGGACCCAAAATCAATGAGTAATTGCATACAAACCTGGCCGGAATAGGCCAAAACTGCGAGTTTTCACGAGTTAGCCGTAACCTGACCACGGTGTTCCCGAAACGTTCGGATCACATCATGACCCAAAATCAGTGAGTAATAGCATACAAACCTGGCCGGAACAGGGCAAAACTGCGAGTTTTGACTAGTTCCCCGTAAACGGACCATAGGGTTCCCGAAATATTCCAATCATAGTAGGACCCAAAATCAGTGACAAATGGCATACAAAAGTGGCCAGAATAGGCCAAAATTGCGAGTTTTCACGAGTTCCCCGTAATCGGACGCCGGGGTTCCCGGAATGTTCGGATCACATCGTGACCAAAAATCAATGACTAATAGCATACAAAAGTGGCCAGAATAGGCCCGGGGTTCGCAAAATATTCGGATCGCAGCACGCTCCAAAATTAGTGAGTAAGAGCATACAAACCTGACCGAATAGGTCAAAACTGCGAGTTTTGACGAGTTCCCCGAAACCGGACACAGAGTACCCGAAAAATTGGGAACGCAGGAGGACCCAAAATCAGTGACTAATAGGATACAAACCTAGCCATAATAGGCCAAAACTATGAGTTTTTACGAGTTACCTGTAACCGGACCCCAGGGTTCCCGAAGCGTCTAGATCATAGTAGGACCCGAATTCAGTGACTAATAGCATACAAATCTGGCCGGAATAGGCCAAAATTGCGAGTTTTTAAGAGTTCCCTATAACCAGACCACGAGGTTACAGAAACGTCGGATCGCAGCACGACCCAAAATCAGTGAATAATAGGATACAAAATTGCCACAATAGGCCAAAACTGTGAGTTTTGACGAGTTCCACGTAACCGGACCCTGGGGCTCGCGACACATTCGGATCGTAGCAGGACCCAAAATCAGTGAGTAATTGCATACAAACCTGGCCGGAATAGGCCAAAACTGCGAGTTTTCACGAGTTAGCCGTAACCGGACCACGGTGTTCCCGAAACGTTCGGATCACATCATGACCCAAAATCAGTGAGTAATAGCATACAAACCTGGCCGGAACAGGGCAAAACTGCGAGTTTTGACGAGTTCCCCGTAAACGGACCATAGGGTTCCCGAAATATTCCAATCATAGTAGGACCCAAAATCAGTGACAAATAGCATACAAAAGTGGCCAGAATAGGCCAAAATTGTGAGTTTTCACGAGTTCCCCGTAGCCGGACCCCGGGGTTGCCGGAACGTTCGGATCACATCATGACCAAAAATCAGTGACTAATAGCATACAAAGTGGCCAGAATAGGCCCGGGGTTCGCAAAACATTGGGATCGCAGCACGCTCCAAAATTAGTGAGTAATAGCATACAAACCTGGCCGAATAGGTCAAAACTGCGAGTTTTGACGAGTTCCTCGAAACCGGACCCACAGTTCCCGAAACATTTGGAACGCCGGAGGAACCAAAATCAATGACTAATAGGATACAAAATTGGCCACAATAGGCCAAAGCTTCGAGTTTTGACGAGTTCTCTATAACCGGACATCGGGGTTCCCGAAGCGTCTCGATCGCAGTAGGACCCAAAATCAGTGATTAATAGCATACAAAAGTTGCCAGAATAGGCCAAAATTGCAAGGTTTTACGACTTCCCCGTAACCTGAGCCCGGGGTTCGCAAAACATTCGGAGCACAGCACGATCCAAAATCAGTGAGTAATAGCATATAAACCTGGCCGGAATAGGTCAAAACTGCGAGCTTTGATGAGTTCCCCGAAACCGGGCCCTGCGGTTCCCAAAATGTTTGGATCGCAGCAGGAACCAAAATCAGTGAGTAATAGCATACAAAACTGGTCGAAATAGACCAAAACCGCGAGTTTTGATAAATTCCCCGTAACTGGACCCCGGTGTTCCCAAAATGTTTGGATCGCAGCAGGAACAAAAATCAGTGAGTAATAGCATACAAACCTGGCCAGAATAGGTAAAACGAAGAGTTTTGACAAGTTCGCCCAAAACGGACCCCGGGGTTCCGAAAACGTTTGGATCGGAGCAGGACCCAAAATCAGTGAGTAATAGCATACGAAACTGGCCAGAATTGGGCAAAACTGCGAGTTTTGACGAGTTCCCCGTAAACGGACCCTAGGTTTCCCGAAATAGTCCAATCGCAGCAGGACCCAAAATCAGTGACTGCATACAAAAGTGGCCAGAATAGGCCAAAATTGCGAGTTTTCATGAGTTCCGTGTAACCGGAGCCCGGGGTTTGCAAAACATTCGGATCGCAGCACGATCCAAAATCAGTGAGTAATAGCATACAAACCTGACCGGAATAGGTCAAAATTGCGAGTTTTGACGAGTTCCCGGAAACTGAACCCAGAGTTCTCGAAAAATTTGGAACGCAGGAGGACCCAAAATCAGTGACTAATAGGATACAAACCTAGCCATAATAGGCCAAAACTATGAGTTTTGACGAGTTACCTGTAACCGGACCCCAGGGTTCCCGAAGCGTCCTGATCATAGTAGGACCCGAATTCAGTGACTAATAGCATACAAAACTGGCCGGAATAGGCCAAAATTGCGAGTTTTTAAGAGTTCCCTATAACCAGACCACGAGGTTACAGAAACGTCGGATCGCAGCACGACCCAAAATCAGTGAATAATTGGATACAAAATTGCCACAATAGGCCAAAACTGTGAGTTTTGATGAGTTCCACGTAACCGGACCCTGGGGCTCGCGACACATTCGGATCGTAGCAGGACCCAAAATCAATGAGTAATTGCATACAAACCTGGCCGGAATAGGCCAAAACTGCGAGTTTTCACGAGTTAGCCGTAACCTGACCACGGTGTTCCCGAAACGTTCGGATCACATCATGACCCAAAATCAGTGAGTAATAGCATACAAACCTGGCCGGAACAGGGCAAAACTGCGAGTTTTGACTAGTTCCCCGTAAACGGACCATAGGGTTCCCGAAATATTCCAATCATAGTAGGACCCAAAATCAGTGACAAATGGCATACAAAAGTGGCCAGAATAGGCCAAAATTGCGAGTTTTCACGAGTTCCCCGTAATCGGACCCCGGGGTTCCCGGAATGTTCGGATCACATCGTGACCAAAAATCAATGACTAATAGCATACAAAAGTGGCCAGAATAGGCCCGGGGTTCGCAAAATATTCGGATCGCAGCACGCTCCAAAATTAGTGAGTAAGAGCATACAAACCTGGCCGAATAGGTCAAAACTGCGAGTTTTGACGAGTTCCCCGAAACCGGACACAGAGTACCCGAAAAATTGGGAACGCAGGAGGACCCAAAATCAGTGACTAATAGGATACAAACCTATCCATAATAGGCCAAAACTATGAGTTTTTACGAGTTACCTGTAACCGGACCCCAGGGTTCCCGAAGCGTCTAGATCATAGTAGGACCCGAATTCAGTGACTAATAGCATACAAATCTGGCCGGAATAGGCCAAAATTGCGAGTTTTTAAGAGTTCCCTATAACCAGACCACGAGGTTACAGAAACGTCGGATCGCAGCACGACCCAAAATCAGTGAATAATAGGATACAAAATTGCCACAATAGGCCAAAACTGTGAGTTTTGACGAGTTCCACGTAACCGGACCCTGGGGCTCGCGACACATTCGGATCGTAGCAGGACCCAAAATCAGTGAGTAATTGCATACAAACCTGGCCGGAATAGGCCAAAACTGCGAGTTTTCACGAGTTAGCCGTAACCGGACCACGGTGTTCCCGAAACGTTCGGATCACATCATGACCCAAAATCAGTGAGTAATAGCATACAAACCTGGCCGGAACAGGGCAAAACTGTGAGTTTTGACGAGTTCCCCGTAAACGGACCATAGGGTTCCCGAAATATTCCAATCATAGTAGGACCCAAAATCAGTGACAAATAGCATACAAAAGTGGCCAGAATAGGCCAAAATTGTGAGTTTTCACGAGTTCCCCGTAGCCGGACCCCGGGGTTGCCGGAACGTTCGGATCACATCATGACCAAAAATCAGTGACTAATAGCATACAAAGTGGCCAGAATAGGCCCGGGGTTCGCAAAACATTGGGATCGCAGCACGCTCCAAAATTAGTGAGTAATAGCATACAAACCTGGCCGAATAGGTCAAAACTGCGAGTTTTGACGAGTTCCTCGAAACCGGACCCACAGTTCCCGAAACATTTGGAACGCCGGAGGAACCAAAATCAATGACTAATAGGATACAAAATTGGCCACAATAGGCCAAAGCTTCGAGTTTTGACGAGTTCTCTATAACCGGACATCGGGGTTCCCGAAGCGTCTCGATCGCAGTAGGACCCAAAATCAGTGATTAATAGCATACAAAAGTTGCCAGAATAGGCCAAAATTGCGAGGTTTTACGACTTCCCCGTAACCTGAGCCCGGGGTTCGCAAAACATTCGGAGCACAGCACGATCCAAAATCAGTGAGTAATAGCATATAAACCTGGCCGGAATAGGTCAAAACTGCGAGCTTTGATGAGTTCCCTGAAACCGGGCCCTGCGGTTCCCAAAATGTTTGGATCGCAGCAGGAACCAAAATCAGTGAGTAATAGCATACAAAACTGGTCGAAATAGACCAAAACCGCGAGTTTTGATAAATTCCCCGTAACTGGACCCCGGTGTTCCCAAAATGTTTGGATCGCAGCAGGAACAAAAATCAGTGAGTAATAGCATACAAACCTGGCCAGAATAGGTAAAACGAAGAGTTTTGACAAGTTCGCCCAAAACGGACCCCGGGGTTCCGAAAACGTTTGGATCGGAGCAGGACCCAAAATCAGTGAGTAATAGCATACGAAACTGGCCAGAATTGGGCAAAACTGCGAGTTTTGACGAGTTCCCCGTAAACGGACCCTAGGTTTCCCGAAATAGTCCAATCGCAGCAGGACCCAAAATCAGTGACTGCATACAAAAGTGGCCAGAATAGGCCAAAATTGCGAGTTTTCATGAGTTCCGTGTAACCGGAGCCCGGGGTTTGCAAAACATTCGGATCGCAGCACGATCCAAAATCAGTGAGTAATAGCATACAAACCTGACCGGAATAGGTCAAAATTGCGAGTTTTGACGAGTTCCCGGAAACTGAACCCAGAGTTCTCGAAAAATTTGGAACGCAGGAGGACCCAAAATTAGTGACTAATAGGATACAAACCTAGCCATAATAGGCCAAAACTATGAGTTTTGACGAGTTACCTGTAACCGGACCCCAGGGTTCCCGAAGCGTCCTGATCATAGTAGGACCCGAATTCAGTGACTAATAGCATACAAAACTGGCCGGAATAGGCCAAAATTGCGAGTTTTTAAGAGTTCCCTATAACCAGACCACGAGGTTACAGAAACGTCGGATCGCAGCACGACCCAAAATCAGTGAATAATTGGATACAAAATTGCCACAATAGGCCAAAACTGTGAGTTTTGATGAGTTCCACGTAACCGGACCCTGGGGCTCGCGACACATTCGGATCGTAGCAGGACCCAAAATCAATGAGTAATTGCATACAAACCTGGCCGGAATAGGCCAAAACTGCGAGTTTTCACGAGTTAGCCGTAACCTGACCACGGTGTTCCCGAAACGTTCGGATCACATCATGACCCAAAATCAGTGAGTAATAGCATACAAACCTGGCCGGAACAGGGCAAAACTGCGAGTTTTGACTAGTTCCCCGTAAACGGACCATAGGGTTCCCGAAATATTCCAATCATAGTAGGACCCAAAATCAGTGACAAATGGCATACAAAAGTGGCCAGAATAGGCCAAAATTGCGAGTTTTCACGAGTTCCCCGTAATCGGACCCCGGGGTTCCCGGAATGTTCGGATCACATCGTGACCAAAAATCAATGACTAATAGCATACAAAAGTGGCCAGAATAGGCCCGGGGTTCGCAAAATATTCGGATCGCAGCACGCTCCAAAATTAGTGAGTAAGAGCATACAAACCTGGCCGAATAGGTCAAAACTGCGAGTTTTGACGAGTTCCCCGAAACCGGACACAGAGTACCCGAAAAATTGGGAACGCAGGAGGACCCAAAATCAGTGACTAATAGGATACAAACCTAGCCATAATAGGCCAAAACTATGAGTTTTTACGAGTTACCTGTAACCGGACCCCAGGGTTCCCGAAGCGTCTAGATCATAGTAGGACCCGAATTCAGTGACTAATAGCATACAAATCTGGCCGGAATAGGCCAAAATTGCGAGTTTTTAAGAGTTCCCTATAACCAGACCACGAGGTTACAGAAACGTCGGATCGCAGCACGACCCAAAATCAGTGAATAATAGGATACGAAATTGCCACAATAGGCCAAAACTGTGAGTTTTGACGAGTTCCACGTAACCGGACCCTGGGGCTCGCGACACATTCGGATCGTAGCAGGACCCAAAATCAGTGAGTAATTGCATACAAACCTGGCCGGAATAGGCCAAAACTGCGAGTTTTCACGAGTTAGCCGTAACCGGACCACGGTGTTCCCGAAACGTTCGGATCACATCATGACCCAAAATCAGTGAGTAATAGCATACAAACCTGGCCGGAACAGGGCAAAACTGCGAGTTTTGACGAGTTCCCCGTAAACGGACCATAGGGTTCCCGAAATATTCCAATCATAGTAGGACCCAAAATCAGTGACAAATAGCATACAAAAGTGGCCAGAATAGGCCCAAATTGCGAGTTTTCACGAGTTCCCCGTAGCCGGACCCCGGGGTTGCCGGAACGTTCGGATCACATCATGACCAAAAATCAGTGACTAATAGCATACAAAGTGGCCAGAATAGGCCCGGGGTTCGCAAAACATTGGGATCGCAGCACGCTCCAAAATTAGTGAGTAATAGCATACAAACCTGGCCGAATAGGTCAAAACTGCGAGTTTTGACGAGTTCCTCGAAACCGGACCCACAGTTCCCGAAACATTTGGAACGCCGGAGGAACCAAAATCAATGACTAATAGGATACAAAATTGGCCACAATAGGCCAAAGCTTCGAGTTTTGACAAGTTCTCTATAACCGGACATCGGGGTTCCCGAAGCGTCTGGATCGCAGTAGGACCCAAAATCAGTGATTAATAGCATACAAAAGTTGCCAGAATAGGCCAAAATTGCGAGGTTTTACGACTTCCCCGTAACCTGAGCCCGGGGTTCGCAAAACATTCGGAGCACAACACGATCCAAAATCAGTGAGTAATAGCATATAAACCTGGCCGGAATAGGTCAAAACTGCGAGCTTTGATGAGTTCCCCGAAACCGGGCCCTGCGGTTCCCAAAATGTTTGGATCGCAGCAGGAACCAAAATCAGTGAGTAATAGCATACAAAACTGGTCGAAATAGACCAAAACCGCGAGTTTTGATAAATTCCCCGTAACTGGACCCCGGTGTTCCCAAAATGTTTGGATCGCAGCAGGAACAAAAATCAGTGAGTAATAGCATACAAACCTGGCCAGAATAGGTAAAACGAAGAGTTTTGACAAGTTCGCCCAAAACGGACCCCGGGGTTCCGAAAACGTTTGGATCGGAGCAGGACCCAAAATCAGTGAGTAATAGCATACGAAACTGGCCAGAATTGGGCAAAACTGCGAGTTTTGACGAGTTCCCCGTAAACGGACCCTAGGTTTCCCGAAATAGTCCAATCGCAGCAGGACCCAAAATCAGTGACTGCATACAAAAGTGGCCAGAATAGGCCAAAATTGCGAGTTTTCATGAGTTCCGTGTAACCGGAGCCCGGGGTTTGCAAAACATTCGGATCGCAGCACGATCCAAAATCAGTGAGTAATAGCATACAAACCTGACCGGAATAGGTCAAAATTGCGAGTTTTGACGAGTTCCCGGAAACTGAACCCAGAGTTCTCGAAAAATTTGGAACGCAGGAGGACCCAAAATCAGTGACTAATAGGATACAAACCTAGCCATAATAGGCCAAAACTATGAGTTTTGACGAGTTACCTGTAACCGGACCCCAGGGTTCCCGAAGCGTCCTGATCATAGTAGGACCCGAATTCAGTGACTAATAGCATACAAAACTGGCCGGAATAGGCCAAAATTGCGAGTTTTTAAGAGTTCCCTATAACCAGACCACGAGGTTACAGAAACGTCGGATCGCAGCACGACCCAAAATCAGTGAATAATTGGATACAAAATTGCCACAATAGGCCAAAACTGTGAGTTTTGATGAGTTCCACGTAACCGGACCCTGGGGCTCGCGACACATTCGGATCGTAGCAGGACCCAAAATCAATGAGTAATTGCATACAAACCTGGCCGGAATAGGCCAAAACTGCGAGTTTTCACGAGTTAGCCGTAACCGGACCACGGTGTTCCCGAAACGTTCGGATCACATCATGACCCAAAATCAGTGAGTAATAGCATACAAACCTGGCCGGAACAGGGCAAAACTGCGAGTTTTGACTAGTTCCCCGTAAACGGACCATAGGGTTCCCGAAATATTCCAATCATAGTAGGACCCAAAATCAGTGACAAATGGCATACAAAAGTGGCCAGAATAGGCCAAAATTGCGAGTTTTCACGAGTTCCCCGTAATCGGACCCCGGGGTTCCCGGAATGTTCCGATCACATCGTGACCAAAAATCAATGACTAATAGCATACAAAAGTGGCCAGAATAGGCCCGGGGTTCGCAAAATATTCGGATCGCAGCACGCTCCAAAATTAGTGAGTAAGAGCATACAAACCTGGCCGAATAGGTCAAAACTGCGAGTTTTGACGAGTTCCCCGAAACCGGACACAGAGTACCCGAAAAATTGGGAACGCAGGAGGACCCAAAATCAGTGACTAATAGGATACAAACCTAGCCATAATAGGCCAAAACTATGAGTTTTTACGAGTTACCTGTAACCGGACCCCAGGGTTCCAGAAGCGTCTAGATCATAGTAGGACCCGAATTCAGTGACTAATAGCATACAAATCTGGCCGGAATAGGCCAAAATTGCGAGTTTTTAAGAGTTCCCTATAACCAGACCACGAGGTTACAGAAACGTCGGATCGCAGCACGACCCAAAATCAGTGAATAATAGGATACAAAATTGCCACAATAGGCCAAAACTGTGAGTTTTGACGAGTTCCACGTAACCGGACCCTGGGGCTCGCGACACATTCGGATCGTAGCAGGACCCAAAATCAGTGAGTAATTGCATACAAACCTGGCCGGAATAGGCCAAAACTGCGAGTTTTCACGAGTTAGCCGTAACCGGACCACGGTGTTCCCGAAACGTTCGGATCACATCATGACCCAAAATCAGTGAGTAATAGCATACAAACCTGGCCGGAACAGGGCAAAACTGCGAGTTTTGACGAGTTCCCCGTAAACGGACCATAGGGTTCCCGAAATATTCCAATCATAGTAGGACCCAAAATCAGTGACAAATAGCATACAAAAGTGGCCAGAATAGGCCAAAATTGCGAGTTTTCACGAGTTCCCCGTAACCGGACCCCGGGGTTGCCGGAACATTCGGATCACATCATGACCAAAAATCAATGACTAATAGCATACAAAAGTGGCCAGAATAGGCCCGGGGTTCGCAAAACACAACACGATCCAAAATCAGTGAGTAATAGCATACAAAACTGGTCGGAATAGACCAAAACCGCGAGTTTTGATAAATTCCCCGTAACAAGACCCGGTGTTCCCAAAATGTTTGGATCGTAGCAGGAACAAAAATCAGTGAGTAATAGCATACAAACCTGGCCAGAATAGGTAAAACTAAGAGTTTTGACAAGTTCGCCAAAAACGGACCCCGGGGTTCCCAAAACGTTTGGACCGGAGGAGGACCCAAAATCAGTGAGTAATAGCATAGGAAACTGGCCAGAATAGGGCAAACCTGCGAGTTTTGACGAGTTCCCCGTAAACGGACTCTAGGTTTCCTGAAATATTCCAATCGCAGCAGGACCCAAAATCAGTGACTAATAGCATACAAAAGTGGCTAGAATAGGCGAAAATTGCGAGTTTTGATGTGTTCCGCGTAACCGGAGCCCGGGGTTCGCAAAACATTCGGATCAAAGCACGATCCAAAATCAGTGAGTAATAGCATACAAAACTAACCGGAATAGGTCAAAACTGCGAGTTTTGACGAGTTCCCCGAAACCGGACCCAGAGTTCCTGAAAAATTTGGAACGCAGGAGGACCCAAAATCAGTGACTAATAGGATACAAACCTAGCCATAATAGGCCAAAACTATGAGTTTTGACGAGTTACCTGTAACCGAACCCCAGGGTTCCCGAAGCGTCTAGATCGTAGTAGGACCCGAATTCAGTGACTAATAGCAACAAAACTAGCCGAAATAGGCCAAAATTGCGAGTTTTTAAGAGTTCCCTATAACCAGACCACGAGGTTACCGAAATGTCGGATCGCGACACGACCCAAAATCAGTGATTAAAAAGATACAAAATTGCCACAGTAGGCCAAAACTGTGAGTTTTGACGAGTTCCACGTAACCGGACCCTGGGGTTCGCGACACATTCGGATCGTAGCAGGACCCAAAATCAGTGAGTAATTGCATACAAACCTGGCCGGAATAGGCCAAAACTGCGAGTTTTCACGAGTTAGCCGTAACCGGACCACGGTGTTCCTGAAACTTTCGGATCACGAGTTTTGACGAGTTCCTCGAAACCGGACCAACAGTTCCCGAAACATTTGGAACGCCGGAGGAACCAAAATCAATGACTAATAGGATACAAAATTGGCCACAATAGGCCAAAGCTTCGAGTTTTGACGAGTTCTCTATAACCGGACATCGGGGTTCCCGAAGCGTCTGGATCGCAGTAGGACCCAAAATCAGTGATTAATAGCATACAAAAGTTGCCAGAATAGGCCAAAATTGCGAGGTTTTACGACTTCCCCGTAACCTGAGCCCGGGGTTCGCAAAACATTCGGAGCACAACACGATCCAAAATCAGTGAGTAATAGCATATAAACCTGGCCGGAATAGGTCAAAACTGCGAGCTTTGATGAGTTCCCCGAAACCGGGCCCTGCGGTTCCCAAAATGTTTGGATCGCAGCAGGAACCAAAATCAGTGAGTAATAGCATACAAAACTGGTCGAAATAGACCAAAACCGCGAGTTTTGATAAATTCCCCGTAACTGGACCCCGGTGTTCCCAAAATGTTTGGATCGCAGCAGGAACAAAAATCAGTGAGTAATAGCATACAAACCTGGCCAGAATAGGTAAAACGAAGAGTTTTGACAAGTTCGCCCAAAACGGACCCCGGGGTTCCGAAAACGTTTGGATCGGAGCAGGACCCAAAATCAGTGAGTAATAGCATACGAAACTGGCCAGAATTGGGCAAAACTGCGAGTTTTGACGAGTTCCCCGTAAACGGACCCTAGGTTTCCCGAAATAGTCCAATCGCAGCAGGACCCAAAATCAGTGACTGCATACAAAAGTGGCCAGAATAGGCCAAAATTGCGAGTTTTCATGAGTTCCGTGTAACCGGAGCCCGGGGTTTGCAAAACATTCGGATCGCAGCACGATCCAAAATCAGTGAGTAATAGCATACAAACCTGACCGGAATAGGTCAAAATTGCGAGTTTTGACGAGTTCCCGGAAACTGAACCCAGAGTTCTCGAAAAATTTGGAACGCAGGAGGACCCAAAATCAGTGACTAATAGGATACAAACCTAGCCATAATAGGCCAAAACTATGAGTTTTGACGAGTTACCTGTAACCGGACCCCAGGGTTCCCGAAGCGTCCTGATCATAGTAGGACCCGAATTCAGTGACTAATAGCATACAAAACTGGTCGGAATAGGCCAAAATTGCGAGTTTTTAAGAGTTCCCTATAACCAGACCACGAGGTTACAGAAACGTCGGATCGCAGCACGACCCAAAATCAGTGAATAATTGGATACAAAATTGCCACAATAGGCCAAAACTGTGAGTTTTGATGAGTTCCACGTAACCGGACCCTGGGGCTCGCGACACATTCGGATCGTAGCAGGACCCAAAATCAATGAGTAATTGCATACAAACCTGGCCGGAATAGGCCAAAACTGCGAGTTTTCACGAGTTAGCCGTAACCGGACCACGGTGTTCCCGAAACGTTCGGATCACATCATGACCCAAAATCAGTGAGTAATAGCATACAAACCTGGCCGGAACAGGGCAAAACTGCGAGTTTTGACTAGTTCCCCGTAAACGGACCATAGGGTTCCCGAAATATTCCAATCATAGTAGGACCCAAAATCAGTGACAAATGGCATACAAAAGTGGCCAGAATAGGCCAAAATTGCGAGTTTTCACGAGTTCCCCGTAATCGGACCCCGGGGTTCCCGGAATGTTCCTATCACATCGTGACCAAAAATCAATGACTAATAGCATACAAAAGTGGCCAGAATAGGCCCGGGGTTCGCAAAATATTCGGATCGCAGCACGCTCCAAAATTAGTGAGTAAGAGCATACAAACCTGGCCGAATAGGTCAAAACTGCGAGTTTTGACGAGTTCCCCGAAACCGGACACAGAGTACCCGAAAAATTGGGAACGCAGGAGGACCCAAAATCAGTGACTAATAGGATACAAACCTAGCCATAATAGGCCAAAACTATGAGTTTTTACGAGTTACCTGTAACCGGACCCCAGGGTTCCCGAAGCGTCTAGATCATAGTAGGACCCGAATTCAGTGACTAATAGCATACAAATCTGGCCGGAATAGGCCAAAATTGCGAGTTTTTAAGAGTTCCCTATAACCAGACCACGAGGTTACAGAAACGTCGGATCGCAGCACGACCCAAAATCAGTGAATAATAGGATACAAAATTGCCACAATAGGCCAAAACTGTGAGTTTTGACGAGTTCCACGTAACCGGACCCTGGGGCTCGCGACACATTCGGATCGTAGCAGGACCCAAAATCAGTGAGTAATTGCATACAAACCTGGCCGGAATAGGCCAAAACTGCGAGTTTTCACGAGTTAGCCGTAACCGGACCACGGTGTTCCCGAAACGTTCGGATCACATCATGACCCAAAATCAGTGAGTAATAGCATACAAACCTGGCCGGAACAGGGCAAAACTGCGAGTTTTGACGAGTTCCCCGTAAACGGACCATAGGGTTCCCGAAATATTCCAATCATAGTAGGACCCAAAATCAGTGACAAATAGCATACAAAAGTGGCCAGAATAGGCCAAAATTGCGAGTTTTCACGAGTTCCCCGTAACCGGACCCCGGGGTTGCCGGAACATTCGGATCACATCATGACCAAAAATCAATGACTAATAGCATACAAAAGTGGCCAGAATAGGCCCGGGGTTCGCAAAACACAACACGATCCAAAATCAGTGAGTAATAGCATACAAAACTGGTCGGAATAGACCAAAACCGCGAGTTTTGATAAATTCCCCGTAACCAGACCCGGTGTTCCCAAAATGTTTGGATCGTAGCAGGAACAAAAATCAGTGAGTAATAGCATACAAACCTGGCCAGAATAGGTAAAACTAAGAGTTTTGACAAGTTCGCCAAAAACGGACCCCGGGGTTCCCAAAACGTTTGGACCGGAGGAGGACCCAAAATCAGTGAGTAATAGCATAGGAAACTGGCCAGAATAGGGCAAACCTGCGAGTTTTGACGAGTTCCCCGTAAACGGACTCTAGGTTTCCTGAAATATTCCAATCGCAGCAGGACCCAAAATCAGTGACTAATAGCATACAAAAGTGGCTAGAATAGGCGAAAATTGCGAGTTTTGATGTGTTCCGCGTAACCGGAGCCCGGGGTTCGCAAAACATTCGGATCAAAGCACGATCCAAAATCAGTGAGTAATAGCATACAAAACTAACCGGAATAGGTCAAAACTGCGAGTTTTGACGAGTTCCCCGAAACCGGACCCAGAGTTCCTGAAAAATTTGGAACGCAGGAGGACCCAAAATCAGTGACTAATAGGATACAAACCTAGCCATAATAGGCCAAAACTATGAGTTTTGACGAGTTACCTATAACCGAACCCCAGGGTTCCCGAAGCGTCTAGATCGTAGTAGGACCCGAATTCAGTGACTAATAGCAACAAAACTAGCCGAAATAGGCCAAAATTGCGAGTTTTTAAGAGTTCCCTATAACCAGACCACCAGGTTACCGAAATGTCGGATCGCGACACGACCCAAAATCAGTGATTAAAAAGATACAAAATTGCCACAGTAGGCCAAAACTGTGAGTTTTGACGAGTTCCACGTAACCGGACCCTGGGGTTCGCGACACATTCGGATCGTAGCAGGACCCAAAATCAGTGAGTAATTGCATACAAACCTGGCCGGAATAGGCCAAAACTGCGAGTTTTCACGAGTTAGCCGTAACCGGACCACGGTGTTCCTGAAACTTTCGGATCACATCATGACCCAAAATCAGTGAGTAATAGCATACAAACCTGGCCGGAACAGGGCAAAACTGCGAGTTTTGACGAGTTCCCCGTAAACGGACCATAGGGTTCCCGAAATATTCCAATCATAGTAGGACCCAAAATCAGTGACTAATAGCATACAAAAGTGGCCAGAATAGGCCAAAATTCCTAGTTTTCACGAGTTCCCCGTAACCGGACCCTGGGGTTGCCGGAACGTTCGGATCACATCATGACCAAAAATAAGTGACTAATAGCATACAAAAGTGGCCAGAATAGGCCCGGAGTTCGCAAAACATTCGGATCACAGCACGCTCCAAAATTAGTGAGTAATAGCATACAAACCTGGCCGAATAGGTCAAAACTGCGAGTTTTGACGAGTTCCCCGAAACCGGACCCACAGTTCCCGAAACATTTGGAACGTCGGAGGAACCAAAATCAATGACTAATAGGATACAAAATTGGCCACAATAGGCCAAAGCTTCGAGTTTTGACGAGTTCCCTACAACCGGACATCGGGGTGCCCGAAGCGTCTGGATCGCACTAGGACCCAAAATCAGTGATTAATAGCATACAAAACTTGCCAGAATAGGCCAAAATTGCGAGTTTTTACGACTTCCCCGTAACTTGAGCCCGGGGTTCGCAAAACATTCGCAGCACGATCCAAAATCAGTGAGTAATAGCATATAAACCTGGCCGGAATAGGTCAAAATTGCGAGTTTTGACGAGTTCCCCAAAACCGGGCCCTGGGGTACCCAAAATGTTTGGATCGCAGCAGGAACCAAAATCAGTGAGTAATAGCATACAAAACTAGTCGGAATAGACCAAAACCGCGAGTTTTGATAAATTCCCCGTAACCGGACCCCGGTGTTCCCAAAATGTTTGGATCGTAGCAGGAACAAAAATCAGTGAGTAATAGCATACAAACCTGGCCAGAATAGGTAAAACTAAGAGTTTTGACAAGTTCGCCAAAAACGGACCCCGGGGTTCCCAAAACGTTTGGACCGGAGCAGGACCCAAAATCAGTGAGTAATAGCATAGGAAACTGGCCAGAATAGGGCAAAACTGCGAGTTTTGACGAGTTCCCTGTAAACGGACTCTAGGTTTCCTGAAATATTCCAATCGCAAGAGGACCCAAAATCAGTGACTAATAGCATAAAAAGTGTGGCCAGAATAGGCGAAAATTGCGAGTTTTGATGAGTTCCGCGTAACCGGAGCCTGGGGTTTGCAAAACATTCGGATCGCAGCACGATCCAAAATCAGTGAGTAATAGCATACAAACCTGACCAGAATAGGTCAAAACTGCGAGTTTTTACGAGTTCCCCGAAACCGGACCCAGAGTTCCTGAAAAATTTGGAACGCAGGAGGACCCAAAATCAGTGACTAATAGGATACAAACCTAGCCATAATAGGCCAAAACTATGAGTTTTGACGAGTTACCTGTAACCGAACCCCAGGGTTCCCGAAGCGTCTAGACCGTAGTAGGACCCGAATTCTGTGACTAATAGAATAAAAAACTGGCCGAAATAGGCCAAAATTGCGAGTTTTTAAGAGTTCCCTATAACCAGACCACGAGGTTACCGAAATGTCGGATCACGACACGACCCAAAATCAGTGAATAAAAAGATACAAAATTGCCACAGTAGGCCAAAACTTTGAGTTTTGACGAGTTCCATGTAACCGGACCCTGGGGTTCGCGACACATTCAGATCGTAGCAGGTCCCAAAATCAGTGAGTAATTGCATACAAACCTGGCCGGAATAGGCCAAAACTGCGAGTTTTCACGAGTTAGCCGTAACCGGACCACGGTGTTCCCGAAACTTTCGTATCAAATCATGACCCAAAATCAGTGAGTAATAGCATACAAACCTGGTCGGAACAGGGCAAAACTGCGAGTTTTGACGAGTTCCCCGTAAACGGACCATAGGGTTCCCGAAATATTCCAATCATAGTTGGACCCAAAATCAGTGACTAATAGCATACAGAAGTGGCCAGAATAGGCCAAAATTGTGAGTTTTCGCGAGTTCCCCGTAACCGGACCCCGGGATTGCCGCAACGTTCGGATCCCATCATGACCAAAAATCAGTGACCAATAGCATACAAAAGTGGCCAGAATAGGCCCGGAGTTCGCAAAACATTCGGATCGCAGCACGCTCCAAAATTAGTGAGTAATAGCATACAAACCTGGCCGAATAGGTCAAAACTGTGAGTTTTGACGAGTTCCCCGAAACCGGACCCACAGTTCCCGAAACATTTGGAACGCCGGAAGAACCAAAATCAGTGACTAATAGGATACAAAATTGGCCACAATAGGCCAAAGCTGCGAGTTTTGACGAGTTCCCTATAACCGGACATCGGGGTTCCCGAAGCGTCTGGATCGCAGTAGGACCCAAAATCAGTGATTAATAGCATACAAAAGTTGCCAGAATAGGCCAAAATTGCGAGTTTTTATGACTTCCCCGTAACCTGAGCCCGGGGTTCGCAAACATTCGGATCGCAGCACGATCCAAAATCAGTGAGTAATAGCATATAAACCTGGCCGGACTAGGTCCAAATTGCGAGTTTTGATAAATTCCCCGTAACCGGACCCCGGTGTTCCCAAAATGTTTGAATCGCAGCAGGAACAAAAATCAGTGAGTAATAGCATAGGAAACTGGTCGGAATAGGGCAAAACTGCGAGTTTTGACGAGTTCCCCGTAAACAAACCCTAGGTTTCCCGAAATATTCCAATCGCAGGAGGACCCAAAATCAGTGACTAATAGCATACAAAAGTGGCTAGAATTGGCGAAAATTGCGAGTTTTCATGAGTTCTGCGTAACCGGAGCCCGGGGTTCGCAAAACATTCGGATCACAGCACGATCCAAAATCAGTGAGTAATAGCATACAAACCTGACCGGAATAGGTCAAAACTGCGAGTTTTGACGAGTTCCCTACAACCGGACATCGGGGTTCCCGAAGCGTCTGGATCGCAGTAGGACCCAAAATCAGTGATTAATAGCATACAAAAGTTGCGAGAATAGGCCAAAATTGCGAGTTTTTACGACTTCCCCGTAACCTGAGCCCGGGGTTCGCAAAATATTCGGATCGCAGCACGATCCAAAATAAGTGAGTAATAGCATATAAACCTGGCCGGAATAGGTCAAAACTGCGAGTTCTGACGAGTTCCCCAGAACCGGACCCTGGGGTACCCAAAATGTTTGGATCGCAGCAGGAACAAAAATCAGTGAGTAATAGCATACAAAACTGGTCGGAATAGACCAAAACCGCGAGTTTTTATGAATTCCCCGTAACCGGACCCCGGTGTTCCCAAAATGTTTGGATCGCAGCAGGAATGAAAACAGTGAGTAATAGCATGCAAACCTGGCCAGAATAGGTAAAACTAAGAGTTTTGACAAGTTCGCCAAAAACGGACCCCGGGGTTCCCAAAACGTTTGGACCGGAGCAGACCCAAAATCAGTGAGTAATAGCATACGAAACTGGCCAGAATAGGGCGAAATTGCGAGTTTTGATGAGTTCCCCGTAAACAGACCATATGGTTCCCGAAATATTCCAGTCATAGTAGGACCCAAAATCGTTGACTAATAGCATACACAAGTGGCCAGAATAGGCCAAAATTGCGAGTTTTCACGAGTTCCCCGTAACCGGACCCCGGGGTTGCCGGAACGTTCGGATCACATCATGACCAAAAATCAGTGACTAATAGCATACAAAAGTGGCCAGAATAGGCCCGGGGTTCGCAAAACATTCGGGTCGCAGCACGCTCCAAAATTAGTGAGTAATAGCATACAAACCTGGCCGAATAGGTCAAAACTGCGAGTTTTGACGAGTTCCCCGAAACCGGACCCACAGTTCCCGAAACATTTGGAACGCCGGAGGAACCAAAATCAGTGACTAATAGGATACAAAGTTGGCCACAATAGGCCAAAGGTGCGAGTTTTGACGAGTTCCCTATAACCGGACATCGGGGTTCCCGAAGCGTCTGGATCGCAGTAGGACCCAAAATCAGTGATTAATAACATACAAAAGTTGCGAGAATCGGCCAAAATTGCGAGTTTTTACGACTTCCCCGTAACCTGAGCCCGGGGTTCGCAAAATATTCGGATCGCAGCACGATCCAAAATAAGTGAGTAATAGCATATAAACCTGACCGGAATAGGTCAAAACTGCGAGTTTTGATGAGTTCCTCGCAGCCGGACCCTGGGGTTCCCAAAATGTTTGGATCGCAGCAGGAACCAAAATCATTGAGTAATAGCATACAAAACTGGTCGGAATAGACCAAAACCGCGAGTTTTGATAAATTCCCCGTAACCGGACCACGGTGTTCCCAAATTGTTTGGATCGCAGCTGGAACAAAAATCAGTGAGTAATAGCATACAAACCTGGCCAGAATAGGTAAAACTAAGAGTTTTGAAAAGTTCGCCAAAAACGGACCCCGGGGTTCCGAAAACGTTTGGACCGGAGCAGGACCCAAAATCAGTGAGTAATAGCATACGAAACTGGCCAGAATAGGGCAAAATTGCGAGTTTTGACGAGTTCCCCGTAAACGGACCCTAGGTTTCCCGAAATATTCCAATCGCAGCAGGACCCAAAATCAGTGACTAATAGCATACCAAAGTGGCCAGAATAGGCGAAAATTGCGATTTTTGATGAGTTCCGCCTAACCGGAGCCCGGGGTTCGCAAAACATTCGGATCGCAGCACGATCCAAAATCAGTGAGTAATAGCATACAAACCTGACCGGAATAGGTCAAAACTGCAAGTTTTGACGAGTTCCCCGAATCCGGACCCAAATTTGCCGAAAAATTTGGAACGCAGGAGGACCCAAAATCAGTGACTAATAGGATAAAAAATTGGCCACAATAGGCCAAAGGTGCGAGTTTTGACGAGTTCCCTATAACCGGACATCGGGGTTCCCGAAGCGTCTGGATCGCAGTAGGACCCAAAATCAGTGATTAATAGCATACAAAAGTTGCGAGAATAGGCCAAAATTGCGAGTTTTTACGACTTCCCCGTAACCTGAGCCCGGGGTTCGCAAAATATTCGGATCGCAGCACGATCCAAAATAAGTGAGTAATAGCATATAAACCTGACCGGAATAGGTCAAAACTGCGAGTTTTGACGAGTTCCTCGCAGCCGGACCCTGGGGTTCCCAAAATGTTTGGATCGCAGCAGGAACCAAAATCATTGAGTAATAGCATACAAAACTGGTCGGAATAGACCAAAACCGCGAGTTTTGATAAATTCCCCGTAACCGGACCCCGGTGTTCCCAAATTGTTTGGATCGCAGCTGGAACAAAAATCAGTGAGTAATAGCATACAAACCTGGCCAGAATAGGTAAAACTAAGAGTTTTGACAAGTTCGCCAAAAACGGACCCCGGGGTTCCGAAAACGTTTGGACCGGAGCAGGACCCAAAATCAGTGAGTAATAGCATACGAAACTGGCCAGAATAGGGCAAAATTGCGAGTTTTGACGAGTTCCGCGTAAACAGACCATATGGTTCCCGAAATATTCCAGTCATAGTAGGACCCAAAATCAGTGACTAATAGCATACACAAGTGGCCAGAATAGGCCAAAATTGCGAGTTTTCACGAGTTCCCCGTAACCGGACCCCGGGGTTGCCGGAACGTTCGGATCACATCATGACCAAAAATCAGTGACTAATAGCATACAAAAGTGGCCAGAATAGGCCCGGGGTTCGCAAAACATTCGGGTCGCAGCACGCTCCAAAATTAGTGAGTAATAGCATACAAACCTGGCCGAATAGGTCAAAACTGCGAGTTTTGACGAGTTCCCCGAAACCGGACCCACAGTTCCCGAAACATTTGGAACGCCGGAGGAACCAAAATCAGTGACTAATAGGATACAAAGTTGGCCACAATAGGCCAAAGGTGCGAGTTTTGACGAGTTCCCTATAACCGGACATCGGGGTTCCCGAAGCGTCTAGATCGCAGTAGGACCCAAAATCAGTGATTAATAACATACAAAAGTTGCGAGAATAGGCCAAAATTGCGAGTTTTTACGACTTCCCCGTAACCTGAGCCCGGGGTTCGCAAAATATTCGGATCGCAGGACGATCCAAAATAAGTGAGTAATAGCATATAAACCTGACCGGAATAGGTCAAAACTGCGAGTTTTGACGAGTTCCTCGCAGCCGGACCCTGGGGTTCCCAAAATGTTTGGATCGCAGCAGGAACCAAAATCATTGAGTAATAGCATACAAAACTGGTCGGAATAGACCAAAACCGCGAGTTTTGATAAATTCCCCGTAACCGGACCCCGGTGTTCCCAAATTGTTTGGATCGCAGCTGGAACAAAAATCAGTGAGTAATAGCATACAAACCTGGCCAGAATAGGTAAAACTAAGAGTTTTGACAAGTTCGCCAAAAACGGACCCCGGGGTTCCGAAAACGTTTGGACCGGAGCAGGACCCAAAATCAGTGAGTAATAGCATACGAAACTGGCCAGAATAGGGCAAAATTGCGAGTTTTGACGAGTTCCCCGTAAACGGACCCTAGGTTTCCCGAAATATTCCAATCGCAGCAGGACCCAAAATCAGTGACTAATAGCATACCAAAGCGGCCAGAATAGGCGAAAATTGCGATTTTTGATGAGTTCCGCCTAACCGGAGCCCGGGGTTCGCAAAACATTCGGATCGCAGCACGATCCAAAATCAGTGAGTAATAGCATACAAACCTGACCGGAATAGGTCAAAACTGCAAGTTTTGACGAGTTCCCCGAATCGGGACCCAAATTTGCCGAAAAATTTGGAACGCAGGAGGACCCAAAATCAGTGACTAATAGGATACAAACCTAGCCATAATAGGCCAAAACTATGAGTTTTGACGAGTTACCTCTAACCGGACCCCAGGGTTTCCGAAGCGTCTAGATCATAGTAGGACTCGAATTCAGTGACTAATGGCATACAAAACTGGCCGGAATAGGCCAAAATAGCGAGTTTTTAAGAGTTCCCTATAACCAGACCACGAGGTTACAGAAACGTCGGATCGCAGCACGACCCAAAATCAGTGAATAATAAGATACAAAATTGCCACAATAGGCCAAAACTATAAGTTTTGACGAGTTCCACGTAACCGGACCCTGGGGTTCGCGACACATTCGAATCGTAGCAGGACCCAAAATCAGTGAGTAATTGCATACAAACCTGGCCGGAATAGGCCAAAACTGCGAGTTTTCACGAGTTAGCCGTAACCGGACCACGGTGTTCCTGAAACGTTCGGATCACATCATGACCCAAAATCAGTGAGTAATAGCATACAAACCTGGCCGGAACAGGGCAGAACTGCGAGTTTTGACGAGCTCCCCGTAAACGGACCATAGGGTTCCCGAAATATTCCAATCATAGTAGGACCCAAAATCAGTGACAAATAGCATACAGAAGTGGCCAGAATAGGCCAAAATTGCGAGTTTTCAAGAGTTTCCCGTAACCGGACCCCGGGGTTGCCGGAACGTTCGGATCACATCATGACCAAAAATCAATGACTAATAGCATACAATACTGGATTGCAGTAGGACCCAAATTGCGAGTTTTTATGACTTCCCCGTAACCTGAGCCCGGGGTTCGCAAAACATTCGGATCGCAGCACGATCCAAAATCAGTGAGTAATAGCATATAAACCTGGCCGGAATAGGTCAAAACTGCGAGTTTTGACGAGTTCCTCGAAACCGGACCCTGGGGTTCCCAAAATGTTTGGATTGCAGCAGGAACCAAAATCATTGAGTAATAGCATACAAAACTGGTCGGAATAGACCAAAACCGCGAGTTTTGATAAATTCCCCGTAACCGGACCCCGGTGTTCCCAAAATGTTTGGATCGGAGCAGGAACAAAAATCAGTGAGTAATAGCATACAAACCTGGCCGGAATAGGTAAAACTAAGAGTTTTGACAAGTTCGCCAAAAACGGACCTCGGGGTTCCCAAAACGTTTGGACCGGAGCAGGACCCAAAATCAGTGAGTAATAGCATACGAAACTGGCCAGAATAGGGCAAAACTGCGAGTTTTGACGAGTTCCCCGTAAAGGACCCTAGGTTTCTCGAAATATTCCAATCGCAGCAGGACCAAAAATCAGTGACTAATAGCATACAAAAGTGGCCAGAATAGGCGAAAATTGCGAGTTTTGATGAGTTCCGCGTAACCGGATCCCGGGGTTCGCAAAACATTCGGATCGCAGCACGATCCAAAATCAGTGAGTAATAGCATACAAACCTGACCGAAATAGGTCAAAACTGCGAGTTTTGACGAGTTCCCGGAAACCGGACCCAGAGTTCCCGAAAAATTTGGAACGCGTGAGGACCCAAAATCAGTGACTAATAGGATACAAACCTAACGATAATAGGCCAAAACTATGAGTTTTGACGAGTTACCTCTAACCAGACCCCAGGGTTCCCGAAGCGTCTAGATTATAGTAGGACCCGAATTCAGTGACTAATAGCATACAAAACTGACCGGAATAGGCCAAAATTGCGAGTTTTTAATAGTTCCCTATAACCAGACCACGAGGTTACCGAAATGTCGGATCACAACACAACCCAAAATCAGTGAATAATAAGATACAAAATTGCCATAATAGGCCAAAACTGTGAGTTTTGACGAGTTCCACGTAACCGGACCCTGGGGTTCGCGACACATTCGGATCGTAGCAGGATCCAAAATCAGTGAGTAATTGCATACAAACCTGGCCGGAATAGGCCAGAACTGCGAGTTTTCACGAGTTAGCCGTAACCGGACCACGGTGTTCCCGAAACTTTCGGATCACATCATGACCCAAAATCAGTGAGTAATAGCATACAAAGCTGGCCGGAACACGGCAAAACTGCGAGTTTTTATGAGTTCCCCGTAAACAGACTATAGGGTTCCCGAAATATTCCAATCATAGTAGGACCCAAAATCAGTGACTAATAGCATATAGAAGTGGCCAGAATAGGCCAAAATTGCGAGTTTTCACGAGTTCCCCGTAACCGGACCCCGGGGTTGCCGGAACGTTCGGATCACAAGATGACCAAAAATCAGTTACTAATAGAATAGGCCCGGGGTTCGCAAAACATTCGGATCGCAGCACGCTCCAAAATTAGTGAGTAATAGTATAGAAACCTTGCCAAATAGGTCAAAACTGCGAGTTTTTACGAGTTCACCGAAACCGGACCCACAGTTCCCGAAACATTTGGAACGCCGGAGGAACCAAAATCAGTGACTAATAGGATACAAAATTGGCCACAATAGGCCAAAGGTGCGAGTTTTGACGAGTTCCCTATAACCAGACATCGGGGTTCCCGAAGCGTCTGGATCGCAGTAGGAACCAAAATCAGTGATTAATAGCATACAAAAGTTGCCAGAATAGGCCAAAATTGCGAGTTTTTACGACTTCCCTGTAACTTGAGCCGGGGGTTCGCAAAACATTCGGATCGCAGCACGATCCAAAATCAGTGAGTAATAGCATATAAACCTGGCCGGAATAGGTCAAAATTGCGAGTTTTGGATCGCAGCATGCTCCAAAATTAGTGAGTAATAGCATACAAACCTGGCCGAATAGGTCAAAGCTGCGAGTTTTGACGAGTTCCCCGAAACCGGACCGAGAGTTCCCGAAAAATTTGGAACGCCGGAGGACCCAAAATCAGTGACTAATAGGATACAAAATTGGCCACAATAGGCCAAAGGTGCGAGTTTTGACGAGTTCCCTATAACCGGACATCGGGGTTCCCGAAGCGTTTGGATTGCAGTAGGACCCAAAACCAGTGATTAATAGCATACAAAAGTTGCGAGAATAGGCCAAAATTGCGAGTTTTTACGACTTCCCCGTAACCTGAGCCCGGGGTTCGCAAAACATTCGGATCGCAGCACGATCCAAAATCAGTGAGTAATAGCATATAAACCTGACCGGAATAGGTCAAAACTGCGAGTTTTGACGAGTTCCTCGAAACCGGACCCTGGGGTTCCCAAAATGTTTGGATCGCAGCAGAAACCAAAATCAGTGAGTAATAGCATACAAAACTCGTCGGAATAGACCAAAACCGCGAGTTTTGATAAATTCCCCGTAACCGGACCCCGGTGTTCCCAAAATGTTTGGATCGGAGCAGGAACAAAAATCAGTGAGTAATAGCATACAAACCTGGCCGGAATAGGTAAAACTAAGAGTTTTGACAAGTTCGCCAAAAACGGACCTCGGGGTTCCCAAAACGTTTGGACCGGAGCAGGACCCAAAATCAGTGAGTAATAGCATACGAAACTGGCCAGAATAGGGCAAAACTGCGAGTTTTGACGTGTTCCCCGTAAATGGACCCTAGGTTTCTCGAAATATTCCAATCGCAGCAGGACCAAAAATCAGTGACTAATAGCATACAAAAGTGGCCAGAATAGGCGAAAATTGCGAGTTTTGATGAGTTCCGCGTAACCGGAGCCCGGGGTTCGCAAAACATTCGGATCGCAGCACGATCCAAAATCAGTGAGTAATAGCATACAAACCTGACCGAAATAGGTCAAAACTGCGAGTTTTGACGAGTTCCCGGAAACCGGACCCAGAGTTCCCGAAAAATTTGGAACGCGTGAGGACCCAAAATCTGTGACTAATAGGATACAAACCTAGCCATAATAGGCCAAAACTATGAGTTTTGACGAGTTACCTCTAACCAGACCCCAGGGTTCCCGAAGCGTCTAGATCATAGTACGACCCGAATTCAGTGACTAATAGCATACAAAACTGACCGGAATAGGCCAAAATTGCGTGTTTTTAATAGTTCCCTATAACCAGACCACGAGGTTACCGAAATGTCGGATCACAACACGACCCAAAATCAGTGAATAATAAGATAAAAATTGCCACAATAGGCCAAAACTGTGAGTTTTGACGAGTTCCACGTAACCGGACCCTGGGGTTCGCGACACATTCGGATCGTAGCAGGATCCAAAATCAGTGAGTAATTGCATACAAACCTGGCCGGAATAGGCCAAAACTGCGAGTTTTCACGAGTTAGCCGTAACCGGACCACGGTGTTCCCGAAACTTTCGGATCACATCATGACCCAAAATCAGTGAGTAATAGCATACAAACCTGGCCGGAACACGACAAAACTGCGAGTTTTTACGAGTTCCCCGTAAACAGACCATAGGGTTCCCGAAATATTCCAATCATAGTAGGACCCAAAATCAGTGACTAATAGCATATAGAAGTGCCAGAATTGGCCAAATTTGCGAGTTTTCACGAGTTCCCCGTAACCGGACCCCGGGATTGCCGCAACGTTCGGATCACATCATGACCAAAAATCAGTGACCAATAGCATACAAAAGTGGCCAGAATAGGCCCGGGGTTCGCAAAACATTCGGATCGCAGCGCGCTCCAAAATTAGTGAGTAATAGTATAGAAACCTTGCCAAATAGGTCAAAACTGCGAGTTTTGACGAGTTCACCGAAACCGGACCCACAGTTCCCGAAACATTTGGAACGCCGGAGGAACCAAAATCAGTGACTAATAGGATACAAAATTGGCCACAATAGGCCAAAGCTGCGAGTTTTGACGAGTTCCCTATAACCGGACATCGGGGTTCCCGAAGCGTCTGGATCGCAGTAGGAACCAAAATCAGTGATTAATAGCATACAAAAGTTGCCAGAATAGGCCAAAATTGCGAGTTTTTACGACTTCCCTGTAACTTGAGCCGGGGGTTCGCAAAACATTCCGATCGCAGCACGATCCAAAATCAGTGAGTAATAGCATATAAACCTGGCCGGAATTGGTCAAAACTGCGAGTTTTGACGAGTTCCCCGAAACCGGACCCTGGGGTTCCCAAAATGTTTGGATCGCAGCAGGAACCAAAATTAGTGAGTAATAGCATACAAAACTGGTCGGAATAGACCAAAACCGCGAGTTTTGATAAATTCCCCGTAACCGGACCCAAGTGTTCCCAAAATGTTTGGATCGCAGCAGAAACAAAAATCAGTGAGTAATAGCATACAAACCTGGCCAGAATAGGTAAAACTAAGAGTTTTGACAAGTTCGCCAAAAACGGACCCCGGGGTTCCCAAAACGTTTGGACCGGAGCAGGACCCAAAATCAGTGAGTAATAGCATACGAAACTGGCCAGAATAGGGCAAAACTCCGAGTTTTGACGAGTTCCCCGTAAACGGATCCTAGGTTTCCCGAAATATTCCAATCGCAGCAGGACCCAAAATCACTGACTAATAGCATACAAAAGTGGCCAGAATAGACCAAAATTGCGAGTTTTGATGAGTTCCGCGTAACCGGAGCCCGGGGTTCGCAAAACATTCGGATCACAGCATGCTCCAAAATTAGTGAGTAATAGCATACAAACTTGACCGGAATAGGTCAAACTGCGTGTTTTGACGAGTTCCCCGAAACCGGACCCAGAGTTCCCGAAAAATTTGGAACGCAGGAGGACCCAAAATCAGTGACTAATATGATACAAACCTAGCCATAATAGGCCAAAACTATGAGTTTTGACGAGTTACCTGTAACCGGCCCAGGGTTCCCGAAGCGTCTGGATCGTAGTACGACCCGAATTCAGTGACTAATAGCATACAAAACTGGCCGGAATAGGCCAAAATTGCGAGTTTTGAAGAGTTCCCTATAACCAGACCACGAGGTTACCGAAATGTCGGATCGCAGCACGACCCAAAATCAGTGAATAATAGGATACAAAATTGCCACAATAGGCGAAAACTGTGAGTTCTGACGAGTTCCACGTAACCGGACCCCGGGGTGCACGACACATTCGGATCGTAGCAGGACCCAAAATCAGTGAGTAATTGCATACAAACCTGGCCGGAATAGGCCAAAACTGCGAGTTTTCATGAGTTAGCCGTAACCGGACCACGGTGTTCCCAAAACTTTCGGATCACATCATGACCCAAAATCAGTGAGTAATAGCATACAAACCTGGCCGGAACAGGGCAAAACTGCGAGTTTTGACGAGTTCCCCGTAAACCGACCATAGGGTTCCCGAAATATTCCAATCATAGTAGGACCCAAAATCAGTGACTAATAGCATACAGAAGTTGCCAGAATAGGCCAAAATTGCGAGTTTTCGAGAGTTCCCCATAACCGGACCCCGGGGTTGCCGGAACGTTCGGATCACATCATGACCAAAAATCAGTGACTAATAGCATACATAAGTGGCCAGAATAGGCCCGGGGTTCGCAAAACATTCGGATCGCAGCACGCTCCAAAATTAGTGAGTAATAGCATACAAACCTGGACGAATAGGTCAAAACTGCGAGTTTTGACGAGTTCCCCGAAACCGGACCCACAGTTCCCGAAACATTTGGAACGCCGGAGGAACCAAAATGAGTGACTAATAGGATACAAAATTGGCCACATTAGGCCAAAGGTGCGAGTTTTGACGAGTTCCCTATAACCGGACATCGGGGTTCCCGAAGCGTCTGGATTGCAGTAGGACCCAAAATCAGTGATTAAATAGCATACAAAAGTTGCGAGAATAGGCCCAAATTGCGAGTTTTTACGACTTCCCCGTAACCTGAGCCCGGGGTTCGCAAAACATTCGGATCGCAGCACGATCCAAAATTAGTGAGTAATAGCATATAAACCTGACCGAAATAGGTCAAAACTGCGAGTTTTGACGAGTTCCTCGAAACCGGACCCTGGGGTTCCCAAAATGTTTGGATCGCAGCAGGAACCAAAATCAGTGAGTAATAGCATACAAAACTCGTCGGAATAGACCAAAACCGCGAGTTTTGATAAATTCCCCGTAACCCGACCCCGGTGTTCCCAAAATGTTTGGATCGGAGCAGGAACAAAAATCAGTGAGTAATAGCATACAAACCTGGCCGGAATAGGTAAAACTAAGAGTTTTGACAAGTTCGCCAAAAACGGACCTCGGGGTTCCCAAAACGGTTGGACCGGAGCAGGACCCAAAATCAGTGAGTAATAGCATACCAAACTGCCCAGAATAGGGCAAAACTGCGAGTTTTGACGAGTTCCCCGTAAATGGACCCTAGGTTTCCCGAAATATTCCAATCGCAGCAGGACCCAAAATAAGTGACTAATAGCATACAAAAGTGGCCAGAATAGGCGAAAATTGCGAGTTTTGATGAGTTCCGCGTAACCGGATCCCGTGGTTCGCAAAATATTCGGATCGCAGCACGATCCAAAATCAGTGAGTAATAGCATACAAACCTGACCGAAATAGGTCAAAACTGCGAGTTTTGACGAGTTCTCGGAAACCGGACCCAGAGTTCCCGAAAAATTTGGAACGTGTAAGGACCCAAAGTCAGTGACTAATAGGATACAAACCTAGCCATAATAGGCCAAAACTATGAGTTTTGACGAGTTACCTCTAACCAGACCACAGGGTTCCCGAAGCATCTAGATCATAGTAGGACCCGAATTCAGTGACTAATAGCATACAAAACTGGCCGGAATAGGCCAAAATTGCGAGTTTTTAATAGTTCCCTATAACCAGACCACGAGGTTACCGAAATATCGGATCGCAGCACGACCCAAAATCAGTGAATAATAGGATACAAAATTGCCACAATAGGCCAAAACTGTGAGTTTTGGCGAGTTCCACGTAACCGGACCCTGGGGTGCGCGACACATTCGGATCGTAGCAGGACCCAAAATCAGTGAGTAATTCCATACAAACCTGGCCGGAATAGGCCAAAACTGCGAGTTTTCATGAGTTAGCCGTAACCGGACCACGGTGTTCCCGAAACTTTCGGATCACATCATGACCCAAAATCAGTGAGTAATAGCATACAAACCTGGCCGGAACAGGGCAAAACTGCGAGTTTTGACGAGTTCCCCGTAAACCGATCATAGGGTTCCCGAAATATTCCAATCATAGTAGGACCCAAAATCAGTGACTAATAGCATACAGAAGTTGCGAGAATAGGCCAAAATTGCGAGTTTTCGAGAGTTCCCTGTAACCGGACCCCGGGGTTGCCGGAACGTTCGGATCACATCATGACCAAAAATCAGTGACTAATAGCATACAAAAGTGGCCAGAATAGGCCCGGGGTTCGCAAAACATTCGGATCGCAGCACGCTCCAAAATTAGTGAGTAATAGCATACAAACCTGGACGAATAGGTCAAAACTGCGAGTTTTGACGAGTTCCCCGAAACCGGACCCACAGTTCCCGAAACATTTGGAACGCCGGAGGAACCAAAATGAGTGACTAATAGGATACAAAATTGGCCACAATAGGCCAAAGGTGCGAGTTTTGACGAGTTCCCTATAACCGGACATCGGGGTTCCCGAAGCGTCTGGATTGCAGTAGGACCCAAAATCAGTGATTAAATAGCATACAAAAGTTGCGAGAATAGGCCCAAATTGCGAGTTTTTACGACTTCCCCGTAACCTGAGCCCGGGGTTCGCAAAACATTCGGATCGCAGCACGATCCAAAATCAGTGAGTAATAGCATATAAACCTGACCGAAATAGGTCAAAACTGCGAGTTTTGACGAGTTCCCCGAAACCGGACCCTGTGGTTCCCAAAATGTTTGGATCGCAGCAGGAACCAAAATCAGTGAGTAATAGCATACAAAACTCGTCGGAATAGACCAAAACCGCGAGTTTTGATAAATTCCCCGTAACCCGACCCCGGTGTTCCCAAAATGTTTGGATCGGAGCAGGAACAAAAATCAATGAGTAATAGCATACAAACCTGGCCGGAATAGGTAAAACTAAGAGTTTTGACAAGTTCGCCAAAAACGGACCTCGGGGTTCCCAAAACGGTTGGACCGGAGCAGGACCCAAAATCAGTGAGTAATAGCATACCAAACTGGCCAGAATAGGGCAAAACTGCGAGTTTTGACGAGTTCCCCGTAAATGGACCCTAGGTTTCCCGAAATATTCCAATCGCAGTAGGACCCAAAATAAGTGACTAATAGCATACAAAAGTGGCCAGAATAGGCGAAAATTGCGAGTTTTGATGAGTTCCGCGTAACCGGATCCCGTGGTTCGCAAAATATTCGGATCGCAGCACGATCCAAAATCAGTGAGTAATAGCATACAAACCTGACCGAAATAGGTCAAAACTGCGAGTTTTGACGAGTTCTCGGAAACCGGACCCAGAGTTCCCGAAAAATTTGGAACGCGTAAGGACCCAAAGTCAGTGACTAATAGGATACAAACCTAGCCATAATAGGCCAAAACTATGAGTTTTGACGAGTTACCTCTAACCAGACCACAGGGTTCCCGAAGCATCTAGATCATAGTAGGACCCGAATTCAGTGACTAATAGCATACAAAACTGGCCGGAATAGGCCAAAATTGCGAGTTTTTAATAGTTCCCTATAACCAGACCACGAGGTTACCGAAATGTCGGATCGCAGCACGACCCAAAATCAGTGAATAATAGGATACAAAATTGCCACAATAGGCCAAAACTGTGAGTTCTGACGAGTTCCACGTAACCGGACCCTGGGGTGCACGACACATTCGGATCGTAGCAGGACCCAAAATCAGTGAGTAATTGCATACAAACCTGGCCGGAATAGGCCAAAACTGCGAGTTTTCATGAGTTAGCCGTAACCGGACCACGGTGTTCCCGAAACTTTCGGATCACATCATGACCCAAAATCAGTGAGTAATAGCATACAAACCTCGCCGGAACAGGGCAAAACTGCGAGTTTTGACGAGTTCCCCGTAAACCGACCATAGGGTTCCCGAAATATTCCAATCATAGTAGGACCCAAAATCAGTGTCTAATAGCATACAGAAGTTGCCAGAATAGGCCAAAATTGCGAGTTTTCGAGAGTTCCCCGTAACCGGACCCCGGGGTTGCCGGAACGTTCGGATCACATCATGACCAAAAATCAGTGACTAATAGCATACAAAAGTGGCCAGAATAGGCCCGGGGTTCGCAAAACATTCGGATCGCAGCACGCTCCAAAATTAGTGAGTAATAGCATACAAACCTGGACGAATAGGTCAAAACTGCGAGTTTTGACGAGTTCCCCGAAACCGGACCCACAGTTCCCGAAACATTTGGAACGCCGGAGGAACCAAAATGAGTGACTAATAGGATACAAAATTGGCCACAATAGGCCAAAGGTGCGAGTTTTGACGAGTTCCCTATAACCGGACATCGGGGTTCCCGAAGCGTCTGGATTGCAGTAGGACCCAAAATCAGTGATTAAATAGCATACAAAAGTTGCGAGAATAGGCCCAAATTGCGAGTTTTTACGACTTCCCCGTAACCTGAGCCCGGGGTTCGCAAAACATTCGGATCGCAGCACGATCCAAAATCAGTGAGTAATAGCATATAAACCTGACCGAAATAGGTCAAAACTGCGAGTTTTGACGAGTTCCTCGAAACCGGACCCTGGGGTTCCCAAAATGTTTGGATCGCAGCAGGAACCAAAATCAGTGAGTAATAGCATACAAAACTCGTCGGAATAGACCAAAACCGCGAGTTTTGATAAATTCCCCGTAACCCGACCCCGGTGTTCCCAAAATGTTTGGATCGGAGCAGGAACAAAAATCAGTGAGTAATAGCATACAAACCTGGCCGGAATAGGTAAAACTAAGAGTTTTGACAAGTTCGCCAAAAACGGACCTCGGGGTTCCCAAAACGGTTGGACCGGAGCAGGACCCAAAATCAGTGAGTAATAGCATACCAAACCGGCCAGAATAGGGCAAAACTGCGAGTTTAGACGAGTTCCCCGTAAATGGACCCTAGGTTTCCCGAAATATTCCAATCGCAGCAGGACCCAAAATAAGTGACTAATAGCATACAAAAGTGGCCAGAATAGGCGAAAATTGCGAGTTTTGATGAGTTCCGCGTAACCGGATCCCGTGGTTCGCAAAACATTCGGATCGCAGCACGATCCAAAATCAGTGAGTAATAGCATACAAACCTGACCGAAATAGGTCAAAACTGGGAGTTTTGACGAGTTCTCGGAAACCGGACCCAGAGTTCCCGAAAAATTTGGAACGCGTGAGGACCCAAAATCAGTGACTAATAGGATACAAACCTAGCCATAATAGGCCAAAACTATGAGTTTTGACGAGTTACCTCTAACCAGACCACAGTGTTCCCGAAGCATCTAGATCATAGTAGGACCCGAATTCCGTGACTAATAGCATACAAAACTGGCCGGAATAGGCCAAAATTGCGAGTTTTTAATAGTTCCCTATAACCAGACCACGAGGTTACCGAAATGTCGGATCGCAGCACGACCCAAAATCAGTGAATAATAGGATACAAAATTGCCACAATAGGCCAAAACTGTGAGTTTTGACGAGTTCCACGTAACCGGACCCTGGGGTGCGCGACACATTCGGATCGTAGCAGGACCCAAAATCAGTGAGTAATTGCATACAAACCTGGCTGGAATAGGCCAAAACTGCGAGTTTTCATGAGTTAGCCGTAACCGGACCACGGTGTTCCCGAAACTTTCGGATCACATCATGACCCAAAATCAGTGAGTAATAGCATACAAACCTGGCCGGAACAGGGCAAAACTGCGAGTTTTGACGAGTTCCCCGTAAACCGACCATAGGGTTCCCGAAATATTCCAATCCTAGTAGGACCCAAAATCAGTGACTAATAGCATACAGAAGTTGCGAGAATAGGCCAAAATTGCGAGTTTTCGAGAGTTCCCCGTAACCGGACCCCGGGGTTGCCGGAACGTTCGGATCACATCATGACCAAAAATCAGTGACTAATAGCATACAAAAGTGGCCAGAATAGGCGAAAATTGCGAGTTTTGATGAGTTCCGCGTAACCGGATCCCGTGGTTCGCAAAATATTCGGATCGCAGCACGATCCAAAATCAGTGAGTAATAGCATACAAACCTGACCGAAATAGGTCAAAACTGCGAGTTTTGACGAGTTCTCGGAAACCGGACCCAGAGTTCACCAAAAATTTGGAACGCGTAAGGACCCAAAGTCAGTGACTAATAGGATACAAACCTAGCCATAATAGGCCAAAACTATGAGTTTTGACGAGTTACCTCTAACCAGACCACAGGGTTCCCGAAGCATCTAGATCATAGTAGGACCCGAATTCAGTGACTAATAGCATACAAAACTGGCCGGAATAGGCCAAAATTGCGAGTTTTTAATAGTTCCCTATAACCAGACCACGAGGTTACCGAAATGTCGGATCGCAGCACGACCCAAAATCAGTGAATAATAGGATACAAAATTGCCACAATATGCCAAAACTGTGAGTTTTGACGAGTTCCACGTAACCGGACCCTGGGGTGCGCGACACATTCGGATCGTAGCAGGACCCAAAATCAGTGAGTAATTGCATACAAACCTGGCCGGAATAGGCCAAAACTGCGAGTTTTGACGAGTTCCCCGTAAATGGACCCTAGGTTTCCCGAAATATTCCAATCGCAGCAGGATCCAAAATAAGTGACTAATAGCATACAAAAGTTGCCAGAATAGGCGAAAATTGCCAGTTTTGATGAGTTCCGCGTAACCGGATCCCGTGGTTCGCAAAATATTCGGATCGCAGCACGATCCAAAATCAGTGAGTAATAGCATACAAACCTGACCGAAACTGTGAGTTTTGACGAGTTCCACGTAACCGGACCCTGGGGTGCGCGACACATTCGGATCGTAGCAGGACCCAAAATCAGTGAGTAATTGCATACAAACCTGGCCGGAATAGGCCAAAACTGCGAGTTTTCATGAGTTAGCCGTAACCGGACCACGGTGTTCCCGAAACTTTCGGATCACATCATGACCCAAAATCAGTGAGTAATAGCATACAAACCTCGCCGGAACAGGGCAAAACTGCGAGTTTTGACGAGTTCCCCGTAAACCGACCATAGGGTTCCCGAAATATTCCAATCATAGTAGGACCCAAAATCAGTGTCTAATAGCATACAGAAGTTGCCAGAATAGGCCAAAATTGCGAGTTTTCGAGAGCTCCCCGTAACCGGACCCCGGGGTTGCCGGAACGTTCGGATCACATCATGACCAAAAATCAGTGACTAATAGCATACAAAAGTGGCCAGAATAGGCCCGGGGTTCGCAAAACATTCGGATCGCAGCACGCTCCAAAATTAGTGAGTAATAGCATACAAACCTGGACGAATAGGTCAAAACTGCGAGTTTTGACGAGTTCCCCGAAACCGGACCCACAGTTCCCGAAACATTTGGAACGCCGGAGGAACCAAAATGAGTGACTAATAGGATACAAAATTGGCCACAATAGGCCAAAGGTGCGAGTTTTGACGAGTTCCCTATAACCGGACATCGGGGTTCCCGAAGCGTCTGGATTGCAGTAGGACCCAAAATCAGTGATTAAATAGCATACAAAAGTTGCGAGAATAGGCCCAAATTGCGAGTTTTTACGACTTCCCCGTAACCTGAGCCCGGGGTTCGCAAAACATTCGGATCGCAGCACGATCCAAAATCAGTGAGTAATAGCATATAAACCTGACCGAAATAGGTCAAAACTGCGAGTTTTGACGAGTTCCTCGAAACCGGACCCTGGGGTTCCCAAAATGTTTGGATCGCAGCAGGAACCAAAATCAGTGAGTAATAGCATACAAAACTCGTCGGAATAGACCAAAACCGCGAGTTTTGATAAATTCCCCGTAACCCGACCCCGGTGTTCCCAAAATGTTTGGATCGGAGCAGGAACAAAAATCAGTGAGTAATAGCATACAAACCTGGCCGGAATAGGTAAAACTAAGAGTTTTGACAAGTTCGCCAAAAACGGACCTCGGGGTTCCCAAAACAGTTGGACCGGAGCAGGACCCAAAATCAGTGAGTAATAGCATACCAAACCGGCTAGAATAGGGCAAAACTGCGAGTTTTGACGAGTTCCCCGTAAATGGACCCTAGGTTTCCCGAAATATTCCAATCGCAGCAGGACCCAAAATAAGTGACTAATAGCATACAAAAGTGGCCAGAATAGGCGAAAATTGCGAGTTTTGATGAGTTCCGCGTAACCGGATCCCGTGGTTCGCAAAACATTCGGATCGCAGCACGATCCAAAATCAGTGAGTAATAGCATACAAACCTGACCGAAATAGGTCAAAACTGCGAGTTTTGACGAGTTCTCGGAAACCGGACCCAGAGTTCCCGAAAAATTTGGAACGCGTAAGGACCCAAAGTCAGTGACTAATAGGATACAAACCTAGCCATAATAGGCCAATCTATGAGTTTTGACGAGTTACCTCTAACCAGACCACAGGGTTCCCGAAGCATCTAGATCATAGTAGGACCCGAATTCAGTGACTAATAGCATACAAAACTGGCCGGAATAGGCCAAAATTGCGAGTTTTTAATAGTTCCCTATAACCAGACCACGAGGTTACCGAAATGTCGGATCGTAGCACGACCCAAAATCAGTGAATAATAGGATACAAAATTGCCACAATAGGCCAAAACTGTGAGTTTTGACGAGTTCCACGTAACCGGACCCTGGGGTGCGTGACACATTCGGATCGTAGCAGGACCCAAAATCAGTGAGTAATTGCATACAAACCTGGCCGGAATAGGCCAAAACTGCGAGTTTTCATGAGTTAGCCGTAACCGGACCACGGTGTTCCCGAAACTTTCGGATCACATCATGACCCAAAATCAGTGAGTAATAGCATACAAACCTGGCCGGAACAGGGCAAAACTGCGAGTTTTGACGAGTTCCCCGTAAACCGACCATAGGGTTCCCGAAATATTCCAATCATAGTAGGACCCAAAATCAGTGACTAATAGCATACAGAAGTTGCCAGAATAGGCCAAAATTGCGAGTTTTCGAGAGCTCCCAGTAACCGGACCCCGGGGTTGCCGGAACGTTCGGATCACATCATGACCAAAAATCAGTGACTAATAGCATACAAAAGTGGCCAGAATAGGCCCGGGGTTCGCAAAACATTCGGATCGCAGCACGCTCCAAAATTAGTGAGTAATAGCATACAAACCTGGACGAATAGGTCAAAACTGCGAGTTTTGACGAGTTCCCCGAAACCGGACCCACAGTTCCCGAAACATTTGGAACGCCGGAGGAACCAAAATGAGTGACTAATAGGATACAAAATTGGCCACAATAGGCCAAAGGTGCGAGTTTTGACGAGTTCCCTATAACCGGACATCGGGGTTCCCGAAGCGTCTGGATTGCAGTAGGACCCAAAATCAGTGATTAAATAGCATACAAAAGTTGCGAGAATAGGCCCAAATTGCGAGTTTTTACGACTTCCCCGTAACCTGAGCCCGGGGTTCGCAAAACATTCGGATCGCAGCACGATCCAAAATCAGTGAGTAATAGCATATAAACCTGACCGAAATAGGTCAAAACTGCGAGTTTTGACGAGTTCCTCGAAACCGGACCCTGGGGTTCCCAAAATGTTTGGATCGCAGCAGGAACCAAAATCAGTGAGTAATAGCATACAAAACTCGTCGGAATAGACCAAAACCGCGAGTTTTGATAAATTCCCCGTAACCCGACCCCGGTGTTCCCAAAATGTTTGGATCGGAGCAGGAACAAAAATCAGTGAGTAATAGCATACAAACCTGGCCGGAATAGGTAAAACTAAGAGTTTTGACAAGTTCGCCAAAAACGGACCTCGGGGTTCCCAAAACGGTTGGACCGGAGCAGGACCCAAAATCAGTGAGTAATAGCATACCAAACCGGCTAGAATAGGGCAAAACTGCGAGTTTTGACGAGTTCCCCGTAAATGGACCCTAGGTTTCCCGAAATATTCCAATCGCAGCAGGACCCAAAATAAGTGACTAATAGCATACAAAAGTGGCCAGAATAGGCGAAAATTGCGAGTTTTGATGAGTTCCGCGTAACCGGATCCCGTGGTTCGCAAAACATTCGGATCGCAGCACGATCCAAAATCAGTGAGTAATAGCATACAAACCTGACCGAAATAGGTCAAAACTGCGAGTTTTGACGAGTTCTCGGAAACCGGACCCAGAGTTCCCGAAAAATTTGGAACGCGTAAGGACCCAAAGTCAGTGACTAATAGGATACAAACCTAGCCATAATAGGCCAAAACTATGAGTTTTGACGAGTTACCTCTAACCAGACCACAGGGTTCCCGAAGCATCTAGATCATAGTAGGACCCGAATTCAGTGACTAATAGCATACAAAACTGGCCGGAATAGGCCAAAATTGCGAGTTTTTAATAGTTCCCTATAACCAGACCACGAGGTTACCGAAATGTCGGATCGTAGCACGACCCAAAATCAGTGAATAATAGGATACAAAATTGCCACAATAGGCCAAAACTGTGAGTTTTGACGAGTTCCACGTAACCGGACCCTGGGGTGCGTGACACATTCGGATCGTAGCAGGACCCAAAATCAGTGAGTAATTGCATACAAACCTGGCCGGAATAGGCCAAAACTGCGAGTTTTCATGAGTTAGCCGTAACCGGACCACGGTGTTCCCGAAACTTTCGGATCACATCATGACCCAAAATCAGTGAGTAATAGCATACAAACCTGGCCGGAACAGGGCAAAACTGCGAGTTTTGACGAGTTCCCCGTAAACCGACCATAGGGTTCCCGAAATATTCCAATCATAGTAGGACCCAAAATCAGTGACTAATAGCATACAGAAGTTGCCAGAATAGGCCAAAATTGCGAGTTTTCGAGAGCTCCCCGTAATCGGACCCCGGGGTTGCCGGAACGTTCGGATCACATCATGACCAAAAATCAGTGACTAATAGCATACAAAAGTGGCCAGAATAGGCCCGGGGTTCGCAAAACATTCGGATCGCAGCACGCTCCAAAATTAGTGAGTAATAGCATACAAACCTGGACGAATAGGTCAAAACTGCGAGTTTTGACGAGTTCCCCGAAACCGGACCCACAGTTCCCGAAACATTTGGAACGCCGGAGGAACCAAAATGAGTGACTAATAGGATACAAAATTGGCCACAATAGGCCAAAGGTGCGAGTTTTGACGAGTTCCCTATAACCGGACATCGGGGTTCCCGAAGCGTCTGGATTGCAGTAGGACCCAAAATCAGTGATTAAATAGCATACAAAAGTTGCGAGAATAGGCCCAAATTGCGAGTTTTTACGACTTCCCCGTAACCTGAGCCCGGGGTTCGCAAAACATTCGGATCGCAGCACGATCCAAAATCAGTGAGTAATAGCATATAAACCTGACCGAAATAGGTCAAAACTGCGAGTTTTGACGAGTTCCTCGAAACCGGACCCTGGGGTTCCCAAAATGTTTGGATCGCAGCAGGAACCAAAATCAGTGAGTAATAGCATACAAAACTCGTCGGAATAGACCAAAACCGCGAGTTTTGATAAATTCCCCGTAACCCGACGCCGGTGTTCCCAAAATGTTTGGATCGGAGCAGGAACAAAAATCAGTGAGTAATAGCATACAAACCTGGCCGGAATAGGTAAAACTAAGAGTTTTGACAAGTTCGCCAAAAACGGACCTCGGGGTTCCCAAAACGGTTGGACCGGAGCAGGACCCAAAATCAGTGAGTAATAGCATACCAAACCGGCTAGAATAGGGCAAAACTGCGAGTTTTGACGAGTTCCCCGTAAATGGACCCTAGGTTTCCCGAAATATTCCAATCGCAGCAGGACCCAAAATAAGTGACTAATAGCATACAAAAGTGGCCAGAATAGGCGAAAATTGCGAGTTTTGATGAGTTCCGCGTAACCGGATCCCGTGGTTCGCAAAACATTCGGATCGCAGCACGATCCAAAATCAGTGAGTAATAGCATACAAACCTGACCGAAATAGGTCAAAACTGCGAGTTTTGACGAGTTCTCGGAAACCGGACCCAGAGTTCCCAAAAATTTGGAACGCGTAAGGACCCAAAGTCAGTGACTAATAGGATACAAACCTAGCCATAATAGGCCAAAACTATGAGTTTTGACGAGTTACCTCTAACCAGACCACAGTGTTCCCGAAGCATCTAGATCATAGTAGGACCCGAATTCAGTGACTAATAGCATACAAAACTGGCCGGAATAGGCCAAAATTGCGAGTTTTTAATAGTTCCCTATAACCAGACCACGAAGTTACCGAAATGTCGGATCGTAGCACGACCCAAAATCAGTGAATAATAGGATACAAAATTGCCACAATAGGCCAAATCTGTGAGTTTTGACGAGTTCCACGTAACCGGACCCTGGGGTGCGTGACACATTCGGATCGTAGCAGGACCCAAAATCAGTGAGTAATTGCATACAAACCTGGCCGGAACAGGGCAAAACTGCGAGTTTTGACGAGTTCCCCGTAAACCGACCATAGGGTTCCCGAAATATTCCAATCATAGTAGGACCCAAAATCAGTGACTAATAGCATACAGAAGTTGCCAGAATAGGCCAAAATTGCGAGTTTTCGAGAGTTCCCCGTAACCGGACCCCGGGGTTGCCGGAACGTTCGGATCACATCATGACCAAAAATCAGTGACTAATAGCATACAAAAGTGGCCAGAATAGGCCCGGGGTTCGCAAAACATTCGGATCGCAGCACGCTCCAAAATTAGTGAGTAATAGCATACAAACCTGGACGAATAGGTCAAAACTGCGAGTTTTGACGAGTTCCCCGAAACCGGACCCACAGTTCCCGAAACATTTGGAACGCCGGAGGAACCAAAATGAGTGACTAATAGGATACAAAATTGGCCACAATAGGCCAAAGGTGCGAGTTTTGACGAGTTCCCTATAACCGGACATCGGGGTTCCCGAAGCGTCTGGATTGCAGTAGGACCCAAAATCAGTGATTAAATAGCATACAAAAGTTGCGAGAATAGGCCCAAATTGCGAGTTTTTACGACTTCCCCGTAACCTGAGCCCGGGGTTCGCAAAACATTCGGATCGCAACACGATCCAAAATCAGTGAGTAATAGCATATAAACCTGACCGAAATAGGTCAAAACTGCGAGTTTTGACGAGTTCCTCGAAACCGGACCCTGGGGTTCCCAAAATGTTTGGATCGCAGTAGGAATCAAAATCAGTGAGTAATAGCATACAAAACTCGTCGGAATAGACCAAAACCGCGAGTTTTGATAAATTCCCCGTAACCCGACCCCGGTGTTCCCAAAATGTTTGGATCGGAGCAGGAACAAAAATCAGTGAGTAATAGCATACAAACCTGGCCGGAATAGGTAAAACTAAGAGTTTTGACAAGTTCGCCAAAAACGGACCTCGGGGTTCCCAAAACGGTTGGACCGGAGCAGGACCCAAAATCAGTGAGTAATAGCATACCAAACTGGCCAGAATAGGGCAAAACTGCGAGTTTTGACGAGTTCCCCGTAAATGGACCCTAGGTTTCCCAAAATATTCCAATCGCAGCAGGACCCAAAATAAGTGACTAATAGCATACAAAAGTGGCCAGAATAGGCGAAAATTGCGAGTTTTGATGAGTTCCGCGTAACCGGATCCCGTGGTTCGCAAAACATTCGGATCGCAGCACGATCCAAAATCAGTGAGTAATAGCATACAAACCTGACCGAAATAGGTCAAAACTGGGAGTTTTGACGAGTTCTCGGAAACCGGACCCAGAGTTCCCGAAAAATTTGGAACGCGTGAGGACCCAAAATCAGTGACTAATAGGATACAAACCTAGCCATAATAGGCCAAAACTATGAGTTTTGACGAGTTACCTCTAACCAGACCACAGTGTTCCCGAAGCATCTAGATCATAGTAGGACCCGAATTCAGTGACTAATAGCATACAAAACTGGCCGGAATAGGCCAAAATTGCGAGTTTTTAATAGTTCCCTATAACCAGACCACGAGGTTACCGAAATGTCGGATCGCAGCACGACCCAAAATCAGTGAATAATAGGATACAAAATTGCCACAATAGGCCAAAACTGTGAGTTTTGACGAGTTCCACGTAACCGGACCCTGGGGTGCGCGACACATTCGGATCGTAGCAGGACCCAAAATCAGTGAGTAATTGCATACAAACCTGGCCGGAATAGGCCAAAACTGCGATTTTTCATGAGTTAGCCGTAACCGGACCACGGTGTTCCCGAAACTTTCGGATCACATCATGACCCAAAATCAGTGAGTAATAGCATACAAACCTGGCCGGAACAGGGCAAAACTGCGAGTTTTGACGAGTTCCCCGTAAACCGACCATAGGGTTCCCGAAATATTCCAATCATAGTAGGACCCAAAATCAGTGACTAATAGCATACAGAAGTTGCCAGAATAGGCCAAAATTGCGAGTTTTCGAGAGTTCCCCGTAACCGGACCCCGGGGTTGCCGGAACGTTCGGATCACATCATGACCAAAAATCAGTGACTAATAGCATACAAAAGTGGACAGAATAGGCTCGGGGTTCGCAAAACATTCGGATCGCAGCACGCTCCAAAATTAGTGAGTAATAGCATACAAACCTGGACGAATAGGTCAAAACTGCGAGTTTTGACGAGTTCCCCGAAACCGGACCCACAGTTCCCGAAACATTTGGAACGCCGGAGGAACCAAAATGAGTGACTAATAGGATACAAAATTGGCCACAATAGGCCAAAGGTGCGAGTTTTGACGAGTTCCCTATAACCGGACATCGGGGTTCCCGAAGCGTCTGGATTGCAGTAGGACCCAAAATCAGTGATTAAATAGCATACAAAAGTTGCGAGAATAGGCCCAAATTGCGAGTTTTTACGACTTCCCCGTAACCTGAGCCCGGGGTTCGCAAAACATTCGGATCGCAGCACGATCCAAAATCAGTGAGTAATAGCATATAAACCTGACCGAAATAGGTCAAAACTGCGAGTTTTGACGAGTTCCTCGAAACCGGACCCTGGGGTTCCCAAAATGTTTGGATCGCAGCAGGAACCAAAATCAGTGAGTAATAGCATACAAAACTCGTCGGAATAGACCAAAACCGCGAGTTTTGATAAATTCCCCGTAACCCGACCCCGGTGTTCCCAAAATGTTTGGATCGGAGCAGGAACAAAAATCAGTGAGTAATAGCATACAAACCTGGCCGGAATAGGTAAAACTAAGAGTTTTGACAAGTTCGCCAAAAACGGACCTCGGGGTTCCCAAAACGGTTGGACCGGAGCAGGACCCAAAATCAGTGAGTAATAGCATACCAAACCGGCTAGAATAGGGCAAAACTGCGAGTTTTGACGAGTTCCCCGTAAATGGACCCTAGGTTTCCCGAAATATTCCAATCGCAGCAGGACCCAAAATAAGTGACTAATAGCATACAAAAGTGGCCAGAATAGGCGAAAATTGCGAGTTTTGATGAGTTCCGCGTAACCGGATCCCGTGGTTCGCAAAACATTCGGATCGCAGCACGATCCAAAATCAGTGAGTAATAGCATACAAACCTGACCGAAATAGGTCAAAACTGCGAGTTTTGACGAGTTCTCGGAAACCGGACCCAGAGTTCCCGAAAAATTTGGAACGCGTAAGGACCCAAAGTCAGTGACTAATAGGATACAAACCTAGCCATAATAGGCCAAAACTATGAGTTTTGACGAGTTACCTCTAACCAGACCACAGGGTTCCCGAAGCATCTAGATCATAGTAGGACCCGAATTCAGTGACTAATAGCATACAAAACTGGCCGGAATAGGCCAAAATTGCGAGTTTTTAATAGTTCCCTATAACCAGACCACGAGGTTACCGAAATGTCGGATCGTAGCACGACCCAAAATCAGTGAATAATAGGATACAAAATTGCCACAATAGGCCAAAACTGTGAGTTTTGACGAGTTCCACGTAACCGGACCCTGGGGTGCGTGACACATTCGGATCGTAGCAGGACCCAAAATCAGTGAGTAATTGCATACAAACCTGGCCGGAATAGGCCAAAACTGCGAGTTTTCATGAGTTAGCCGTAACCGGACCACGGTGTTCCCGAAACTTTCGGATCACATCATGACCCAAAATCAGTGAGTAATAGCATACAAACCTGGCCGGAACAGGGCAAAACTGCGAGTTTTGACGAGTTCCCCGTAAACCGACCATAGGGTTCCCGAAATATTCCAATCATAGTAGGACCCAAAATCAGTGACTAATAGCATACAGAAGTTGCGAGAATAGGCCAAAATTGCGAGTTTTCGAGAGCTCCCCGTAATCGGACCCCGGGGTTGCCGGAACGTTCGGATCACATCATGACCAAAAATCAGTGACTAATAGCATACAAAAGTGGCCAGAATAGGCCCGGGGTTCGCAAAACATTCGGATCGCAGCACGCTCCAAAATTAGTGAGTAATAGCATACAAACCTGGACGAATAGGTCAAAACTGCGAGTTTTGACGAGTTCCCCGAAACCGGACCCACAGTTCCCGAAACATTTGGAACGCCGGAGGAACCAAAATGAGTGACTAATAGGATACAAAATTGGCCACAATAGGCCAAAGGTGCGAGTTTTGACGAGTTCCCTATAACCGGACATCGGGGTTCCCGAAGCGTCTGGATTGCAGTAGGACCCAAAATCAGTGATTAAATAGCATACAAAAGTTGCGAGAATAGGCCCAAATTGCGAGTTTTTACGACTTCCCCGTAACCTGAGCCCGGGGTTCGCAAAACATTCGGATCGCAGCACGATCCAAAATCAGTGAGTAATAGCATATAAACCTGACCGAAATAGGTCAAAACTGCGAGTTTTGACGAGTTCCTCGAAACCGGACCCTGGGGTTCCCAAAATGTTTGGATCGCAGCAGGAACCAAAATCAGTGAGTAATAGCATACAAAACTCGTCGGAATAGACCAAAACCGCGAGTTTTGATAAATTCCCCGTAACCCGACGCCGGTGTTCCCAAAATGTTTGGATCGGAGCAGGAACAAAAATCAGTGAGTAATAGCATACAAACCTGGCCGGAATAGGTAAAACTAAGAGTTTTGACAAGTTCGCCAAAAACGGACCTCGGGGTTCCCAAAACGGTTGGACCGGAGCAGGACCCAAAATCAGTGAGTAATAGCATACCAAACCGGCTAGAATAGGGCAAAACTGCGAGTTTTGACGAGTTCCCCGTAAATGGACCCTAGGTTTCCCGAAATATTCCAATCGCAGCAGGACCCAAAATAAGTGACTAATAGCATACAAAAGTGGCCAGAATAGGCGAAAATTGCGAGTTTTGATGAGTTCCGCGTAACCGGATCCCGTGGTTCGCAAAACATTCGGATCGCAGCACGATCCAAAATCAGTGAGTAATAGCATACAAACCTGACCGAAATAGGTCAAAACTGCGAGTTTTGACGAGTTCTCGGAAACCGGACCCAGAGTTCCCGAAAAATTTGGAACGCGTAAGGACCCAAAGTCAGTGACTAATAGGATACAAACCTAGCCATAATAGGCCAAAACTATGAGTTTTGACGAGTTACCTCTAACCAGACCACAGGGTTCCTGAAGCATCTAGATCATAGTAGGACCCGAATTCAGTGACTAATAGCATACAAAACTGGCCGGAATAGGCCAAAATTGCGAGTTTTTAATAGTTCCCTATAACCAGACCACGAAGTTACCGAAATGTCGGATCGTAGCACGACCCAAAATCAGTGAATAATAGGATACAAAATTGCCATAATAGGCCAAAACTGTGAGTTTTGACGAGTTCCACGTAACCGGACCCTGGGGTGCGTGACACATTCGGATCGTAGCAGGACCCAAAATCAGTGAGTAATTGCATACAAACCTGGCCGGAACAGGGCAAAACTGCGAGTTTTGACGAGTTCCCCGTAAACCGACCATAGGGTTCCCGAAATATTCCAATCATAGTAGGACCCAAAATCAGTGACTAATAGCATACAGAAGTTGCCAGAATAGGCCAAAATTGCGAGTTTTCGAGAGTTCCCCGTAACCGGACCCCGGGGTTGCCGGAACGTTCGGATCACATCATGACCAAAAATCAGTGACTAATAGCATACAAAAGTGGCCAGAATAGGCCCGGGGTTCGCAAAACATTCGGATCGCAGCACGCTCCAAAATTAGTGAGTAATAGCATACAAACCTGGACGAATAGGTCAAAACTGCGAGTTTTGACGAGTTCCCCGAAACCGGACCCACAGTTCCCGAAACATTTGGAACGCCGGAGGAACCAAAATGAGTGACTAATAGGATACAAAATTGGCCACAATAGGCCAAAGGTGCGAGTTTTGACGAGTTCCCTATAACCGGACATCGGGGTTCCCGAAGCGTCTGGATTGCAGTAGGACCCAAAATCAGTGATTAAATAGCATACAAAAGTTGCGAGAATAGGCCCAAATTGCGAGTTTTTACGACTTCCCCGTAACCTGAGCCCGGGGTTCGCAAAACATTCGGATCGCAACACGATCCAAAATCAGTGAGTAATAGCATATAAACCTGACCGAAATAGGTCAAAACTGCGAGTTTTGACGAGTTCCTCGAAACCGGACCCTGGGGTTCCCAAAATGTTTGGATCGCAGCAGGAACCAAAATCAGTGAGTAATAGCATAGAAAACTCGTCGGAATAGACCAAAACCGCGAGTTTTGATAAATTCCCCGTAACCCGACCCCGGTGTTCCCAAAATGTTTGGATCGGAGCAGGAACAAAAATCAGTGAGTAATAGCATACAAACCTGGCCGGAATAGGTAAAACTAAGAGTTTTGACAAGTTCGCCAAAAACGGACCTCGGGGTTCCCAAAACGGTTGGACCGGAGCAGGACCCAAAATCAGTGAGTAATAGCATACCAAACCGGCCAGAATAGGGCAAAACTGCGAGTTTTGACGAGTTCCCCGTAAATGGACCCTAGGTTTCCCAAAATATTCCAATCGCAGCAGGACCCAAAATAAGTGACTAATAGCATACAAAAGTGGCCAGAATAGGCGAAAATTGCGAGTTTTGATGAGTTCCGCGTAACCGGATCCCGTGGTTCGCAAAACATTCGGATCGCAGCACGATCCAAAATCAGTGAGTAATAGCATACAAACCTGACCGAAATAGGTCAAAACTGGGAGTTTTGACGAGTTCTCGGAAACCGGACCCAGAGTTCCCGAAAAATTTGGAACGCGTGAGGACCCAAAATCAGTGACTAATAGGATACAAACCTAGCCATAATAGGCAAAACTATGAGTTTTGACGAGTTACCTCTAACCAGACCACAGTGTTCCCGAAGCATCTAGATCATAGTAGGACCCGAATTCAGTGACTAATAGCATACAAAACTGGCCGGAATAGGCCAAAATTGCGAGTTTTTAATAGTTCCCTATAACCAGACCACGAGGTTACCGAAATGTCGGATCGCAGCAGGACCCAAAATCAGTGAATAATAGGATACAAAATTGCCACAATAGGCCAAAACTGTGAGTTTTGACGAGTTCCACGTAACCGGACCCTGGGGTGCGCGACACATTCGGATCGTAGCAGGACCCAAAATCAGTGAGTAATTGCATACAAACCTGGCCGGAATAGGCCAAAACTGCGATTTTTCATGAGTTAGCCGTAACCGGACCACGGTGTTCCCGAAACTTTCGGATCACATCATGACCCAAAATCAGTGAGTAATAGCATACAAACCTGGCCGGAACAGGGCAAAACTGCGAGTTTTGACGAGTTCCCCGTAAACCGACCATAGGGTTCCCGAAATATTCCAATCATAGTAGGACCCAAAATCAGTGACTAATAGCATACAGAAGTTGCCAGAATAGGCCAAAATTGCGAGTTTTCGAGAGTTCCCCGTAACCGGACCCCGGGGTTGCCGGAACGTTCGGATCACATCATGACCAAAAATTAGTGACTAATAGCATACAAAAGTGGACAGAATAGGCTCGGGGTTCGCAAAACATTCGGATCGCAGCACGCTCCAAAATTAGTGAGTAATAGCATACAAACCTGGACGAATAGGTCAAAACTGCGAGTTTTGACGAGTTCCCCGAAACCGGACCCACAGTTCCCGAAACATTTGGAACGCCGGAGGAACCAAAATGAGTGACTAATAGGATACAAAATTGGCCACAATAGGCCAAAGGTGCGAGTTTTGACGAGTTCCCTATAACCGGACATCGGGGTTCCCGAAGCGTCTGGATTGCAGTAGGACCCAAAATCAGTGATTAAATAGCATACAAAAGTTGCGAGAATAGGCCCAAATTGCGAGTTTTTACGACTTCCCCGTAACCTGAGCCCGGGGTTCGCAAAACATTCGGATCGCAGCACGATCCAAAATCAGTGAGTAATAGCATATAAACCTGACCGAAATAGGTCAAAACTGCGAGTTTTGACGAGTTCCTCGAAACCGGACCCTGGGGTTCCCAAAATGTTTGGATCGCAGCAGGAACCAAAATCATTGAGTAATAGCATACAAAACTCGTCGGAATAGACCAAAACTGCGAGTTTTGATAAATTCCCCGTAATCCGACCCCGGTGTTCCCAAAATGTTTGGATCGGAGCAGGAACAAAAATCAGTGAGTAATAGCATACAAACCTGGCCGGAATAGGTAAAACTAAGAGTTTTGACAAGTTCGCCAAAAACGGACCTCGGGGTTCCCAAAACGGTTGGACCGGAGCAGGACCCAAAATCAGTGAGTAATAGCATACCAAACTGGCCAGAATAGGGCAAAACTGCGAGTTTTGACGAGTTCCCCGTAAATGGACCCTAGGTTTCCCGAAATATTCCAATCGCAGCAGGACCCAAAATAAGTGACTAATAGCATACAAAAGTGGCCAGAATAGGCGAAAATTGCGAGTTTTGATGAGTTCCGCGTAACCGGATCCCGTGGTTCGCAAAACATTCGGATCGCAGCACGATCCAAAATCAGTGAGTAATAGCATACAAACCTGACCGAAATAGGTCAAAACTGCGAGTTTTGACGAGTTCTCGGAAACCGGACCCAGAGTTCCCGAAAAATTTGGAACGCGTGAGGCCCCAAAATCAGTGACTAATAGGATACAAACCTAGCCATAATAGGCCAAAACTATGAGTTTTGACGAGTTACCTCTAACCAGACCACAGGGTTCCCGAAGCATCTAGATCATAGTAGGACCCGAATTCAGTGACTAATAGCATACAAAACTGGCCGGAATAGGCCAAAATTGCGAGTTTTTAATAGTTCCCTATAACCAGACCACGAGGTTACCGAAATGTCGGATCGCAGCACGACCCAAAATCAGTGAATAATAGGATACAAAATTGCCACAATAGGCCAAAACTGTGAGTTTTGACGAGTTCCACGTAACCGGACCCTGGGGTGCGCGACACATTCGGATCGTAGCAGGACCCAAAATCAGTGAGTAATTGCATACAAACCTGGCCGGAATAGGCCAAAACTGCGAGTTTTCATGAGTTAGCCGTAACCGGACCACGGTGTTCCCGAAACTTTCGGATCACATCATGACCCAAAATCAGTGAGTAATAGCATACAAACCTGGCCGGAACAGGGCAAAACTGCGAGTTTTGACGAGTTCCCCGTAAACCGACCATAGGCTTCCCGAAATATTCCAATCATAGTAGGACCCAAAATCAGTGACTAATAGCATACAGAAGTTGCCAGAATAGGCCAAAATTGCGAGTTTTCGAGAGTTCCCCGTAACCGGACCCCGGGGTTGCCGGAACGTTCGGATCACATCATGACCAAAAATCAGTGACTAATAGCATACAAAAGTGGCCAGAATAGGCCCGGGGTTCGCAAAACATTCGGATCGCAGCACGCTCCAAAATTAGTGAGTAATAGCATACAAACCTGGACGAATAGGTCAAAACTGCGAGTTTTGACGAGTTCCCCGAAACCGGACCCACAGTTCCCGAAACATTTGGAACGCCGGAGGAACCAAAATGAGTGACTAATAGGATACAAAATTGGCCACAATAGGCCAAAGGTGCGAGTTTTGACGAGTTCCCTATAACCGGACATCGGGGTTCCCGAAGCATCTCGATTGCAGTAGGACCCAAAATCAGTGATTAAATAGCATACAAAAGTTGCGAGAATAGGCCCAAATTGCGAGTTTTTACGACTTCCCCGTAACCTGAGACCGGGGTTCGCAAAACATTCGGATCGCAGCACGATCCAAAATCAGTGAGTAATAGCATATAAACCTGACCGAAATAGGTCAAAACTGCGAGTTTTGACGAGTTCCTCGAAACCGGACCCTGGGGTTCCCAAAATGTTTGGATCGCAGCAGGAACCAAAATCATTGAGTAATAGCATACAAAACTCGTCGGAATAGACCAAAACCGCGAGTTTTGATAAATTCCCCGTAATCCGACCCCGGTGTTCCCAAAATGTTTGGATCGGAGCAGGAACAAAAATCAGTGAGTAATAGCATACAAACCTGGCCGGAATAGGTAAAACTAAGAGTTTTGACAAGTTCGCCAAAAACGGACCTCGGGGTTCCCAAAACGGTTGGACCGGAGCAGGACCCAAAATCAGTGAGTAATAGCATACCAAACTGGCCAGAATAGGGCAAAACTGCGAGTTTTGACGAGTTCCCCGTAAATGGACCCTAGGTTTCCCGAAATATTCCAATCGCAGCAGGACCCAAAATAAGTGACTAATAGCATACAAAAGTGGCCAGAATAGGCGAAAATTGCGAGTTTTGATGAGTTCCGCGTAACCGGATCCCGTGGTTCGCAAAACATTCGGATCGCAGCACGATCCAAAATCAGTGAGTAATAGCATACAAGCCTGACCGAAATAGGTCAAAACTGCGAGTTTTGACGAGTTCTCGGAAACCGGACCCAGAGTTCCCGAAAAATTTGGAACGCGTGAGGCCCCAAAATCAGTGACTAATAGGATACAAACCTAGCCATAATAGGCCAAAACTATGAGTTTTGACGAGTTACCTCTAACCAGACCACAGGGTTCCCGAAGCATCTAGATCATAGTAGGACCCGAATTCAGTGACTAATAGCATACAAAACTGGCCGGAATAGTCCAAAATTGCGAGTTTTTAATAGTTCCCTATAACCAGACCACGAGGTTACCGAAATGTCGGATCGCAGCACGACCCAAAATCAGTGAATAATAGGATACAAAATTGCCACAATAGGCCAAAACTGTGAGTTTTGACGAGTTCCACGTAACCGGACCCTGGGGTGCGCGACACATTCGGATCGTAGCAGGACCCAAAATCAGTGAGTAATTGCATACAAACCTGGCCGGAATAGGCCAAAACTGCGAGTTTTCATGAGTTAGCCGTAACCGGACCACGGTGTTCCCGAAACTTTCGGATCACATCATGACCCAAAATCAGTGAGTAATAGCATACAAACCTGGCCGGAACAGGGCAAAACTGCGAGTTTTGACGAGTTCCCCGTAAACCGACCATAGGCTTCCCGAAATATTCCAATCATAGTAGGACCCAAAATCAGTGACTAATAGCATACAGAAGTTGCCAGAATAGGCCAAAATTGCGAGTTTTCGAGAGTTCCCCGTAACCGGACCCCGGGGTTGCCGGAACGTTCGGATCACATCATGACCAAAAATCAGTGACTAATAGCATACAAAAGTGGCCAGAATAGGCCCGGGGTTCGCAAAACATTCGGATCGCAGCACGCTCCAAAATTAGTGAGTAATAGCATACAAACCTGGACGAATAGGTCAAAACTGCGAGTTTTGACGAGTTCCCCGAAACCGGACCCACAGTTCCCGAAACATTTGGAACGCCGGAGGAACCAAAATGAGTGACTAATAGGATACAAAATTGGCCACAATAGGCCAAAGGTGCGAGTTTTGACGAGTTCCCTATAACCGGACATCGGGGTTCCCGAAGCATCTCGATTGCAGTAGGACCCAAAATCAGTGATTAAATAGCATACAAAAGTTGCGAGAATAGGCCCAAATGGCGAGTTTTTACGACTTCCCCGTAACCTGAGACCGGGGTTCGCAAAACATTCGGATCGCAGCACGATCCAAAATCAGTGAGTAATAGCATATAAACCTGACCGAAATAGGTCAAAACTGCGAGTTTTGACGAGTTCCTCGAAACCGGACCCTGGGGTTCCCAAAATGTTTGGATCGCAGCAGGAACCAAAATCAGTGAGTAATAGCGTACAAAACTCGTCGGAATAGACCAAAACCGCGAGTTTTGATAAATTCCCCGTAACCCGACCCCGGTGTTCCCAAAATGTTTGGATCGGAGCAGGAACAAAAATCAGTGAGTAATAGCATACAAACCTGGCCGGAATAGGTAAAACTAAGAGTTTTGACAAGTTCGCCAAAAACGGACCTCGGGGTTCCCAAAACGGTTGGACCGGAGCAGGACCCAAAATCAGTGAGTAATAGCATACCAAACTGGCCAGAATAGGGCAAAACTGCGAGTTTTGACGAGTTCCCCGTAAATGGACCCTAGGTTTCCCGAAATATTCCAATCGCAGCAGGACCCAAAATAAGTGACTAATAGCATACAAAAGTGGCCAGAATAGGCGAAAATTGCGAGTTTTGATGAGTTCCGCGTAACCGGATCCCGTGGTTCGCAAAACATTCGGATCGCAGCACGATCCAAAATCAGTGAGTAATAGCATACAAGCCTGACCGAAATAGGTCAAAACTGCGAGTTTTGACGAGTTCTGGAAACCGGACCCAGAGTTCCCGAAAAATTTGGAACGCGTGAGGACCCAAATTCAGTGACTAATAGGATACAAACCTAGCCATAATAGGCCAAAACTATGAGTTTTGACGAGTTACCTCTAACCAGACCACAGGGTTCCCGAAGCATCTAGATCATAGTAGGACCCGAATTCAGTGACTAATAGCATACAAAACTGGCCGGAATAGGCCAAAATTGCGAGTTTTTAATAGTTCCCTATAACCAGACCACGAGGTTACCGAAATGTCGGATCGCAGCACGACCCAAAATCAGTGAATAATAGGATACAAAATTGCCACAATAGGCCAAAACTGTGAGTTTTGACGAGTTCCACGTAACCGGACCCTTGGGTGCGCGACACATTCGGATCGTAGCAGGACCCAAAATCAGTGAGTAATTGCATACAAACCTGGCCGGAATAGGCCAAAACTGCGAGTTTTCATGAGTTAGCCGTAACCGGACCACGGTGTTCCCGAAACTTTCGGATCACATCATGACCCAAAATCAGTGAGTAATAGCATACAAACATGGCCGGAACAGGGCAAAACTGCGAGTTTTGATGAGTTCCCCGTAAACGAACCATAGGGTTCCCGAAATATTCCAATCATAGTAGGACCCAAAATCAGTGACTAATAGCATACAAAAGTGGCTAGAATAGGCCAAAATTGCGAGTTTTTACGAGTTCCCGTAACCGGACCCCGGGGTTGCCGGAACGTTCGGATCACATCATGACCAAAAATTAGTGACTACTAGCATACAAAAGTGGCCAGAATAGGCCCGGGGTTCGCAAAACATTCGGATCGCAGCATGCTCCAAAATTAGTGAGTAATAGCATACAAACCTGGCCGAATAGGTCAAAACTGCGAGTTTTGACGAGTTCCCCGAAACCGGACCCAGAGTTCCCGAAAAATTTGGAACGCAGGAGGACCCAAAATCAGTGACTAATAGGATACAAACCTAGCCATAATAGGCCACAACTATGAGTTTTGACGAGTTACCTGTAACCGGCCCCAGGGTTCCCGAAGCGTCTAGATCGTAGTAGGACCCGAATTCAGTGACTAATAGCATACAAAACTGGCCAGAATAGGCCAAAATTGCGAGTTTTTAATAGTTCCCTATAACCGGACCACGAGGTTACCGAAACCTCGGATCGCAGCACGACCCAAAATCAGTGAATAATAAGATACAAAATTGCCACAATAGGCCAAAACTGTGAGTTTTGACGAGTTCCACATAACCGGACCCTGGGGTGCGTGACACATTCGGATCGTAGCAGGACCCAAAATCAGTGAGTAATTGCATACAAACCTGGCCGGAATAGGCCAAAACTGCCAGTTTTCATGAGTTTGCCGTAACCGGACCACGGTGTTCCCGAAACTTTTGGATCACATCATGACCCAAAATCAGTGAGTAATAGCATACAAACCTGGCCGGAACAGGGCAAAACTGCGAGTTATGACTAGTTCCCCGAAAACGGATCATAGGGTTCCCGAAATATTCCAATCATAGTAGGACCCAAAATCAGTGACTAATAGCCTACAAAAGTGGCCAGAATAGGCCAAAATTGCGAGTTTTCACGAGTTCCCGTAACCGGACCCCGGGGTTGCCGGAACGTTTGGATCATATCATGACCAAAAATCAGTGACTTATAGCATACAAAAGTGGCCAGAATAGACCCGGGGTTCGCAAAACATTCGGATCGCATCATGCTCCAAAATTAGTGAGTAATAGCATACAAACCTGGCCGAATAGGTCAAAACTGCGAGATTTGACGAGTTCCCCGACACCGGACCCAGAGTTCCCGAAAAATTTGGAACGCAGGAGGACCCAAAATCAGTGACTAATAGGATATAAACCTAGCCATAATAGGCCAAAGCTGCGAGTTTTGACGAGTTCCCTATAACCGGACATCGGGGTTCCCGAAGCGTGTGGATCGCAGTAGGACCCAAAATTAGTGATTAATAGCATACAAAAGTTGCCAGAATAGGCCAAAATTGCGAGTTTTTACGACTTCCCCGTAATCTGAGCCCGGGGTTCGCAAAACATTCGGATCGCAGCACGATCCAAAATCAGTGAGTAATAGCATATAAACCTGGCCGGAATAGGTCAAAACTGCGAGTTTTGACGAGTTCCCCGAAACCGGACCCTGGGGTTCCCAAAATGTTTGGATTGCAGCAGGAACCAAAATCAGTGAGTAATAGCATACAAAACTGGTCGGAATAGACCAAAACCGCGAGTTTTGATAAATTCCACGTAACCGGACCCCGGTGTTCCCAAAATGTTTGGATCGCAGCAGGAACAAAAATCAGTGAGTAATAGCATACAAACCTGGCCAGAATAGGTAAAACTAAGAGTTTTGACAAGTTCTCCAAAAACGGACCCCGGGGTTCCCAAAACGTTTGGACCGGAGCACGACCCAAAATCAGTGAGTAATAGCATATGAAACTGGCCAGAATTGGGCAAAACTGCGAGTTTTGACGAGTTCCCCATAAACGGACCCTAGGTTTCCCGAAATATTCCAATCGCAGATGGACCCAAAATCAGAGACTAATAGCATACAAAAGTGGCCAGAATAGGCGAAAATTGCGAGTTTTGATGAGTTCCGCGTAACCGGAGCCCGGGGTTCCCCAAACATTCGGATTGCAGCACGATCCAAAATCAGTGAGTAATAGCATACAAACCTGACCGGAATAGGTCAAACTGCGAGTTTTGACTAGTTCCCCGAAACCGGACCCAGAGTTCCCGAAAAATTTGGAACGCAGGAGGACCCAAAATCAGTGACTAATAGGATACAAACCTAGCCATAATAGGCCAAAACTATGAGTTTTGACGAGTTACCTGTAACCGGCCCCAGGGTTCCCGAAGCGTCTAGATCGTAGTACGACCCGAATTCAGTGACTAATAGCATATAAAACTGGCCGGAATAGGCCAAAATTGCGAGTTTTTAAGAGTTCCCTATAACCAGACCACGAGGTTACCGAAACGTCGGATCGCAGCACGACCCAAAATCAGTGAATAATAGGATACAAAATTGCCACAATAGGCCAAAACTTTGATTTTTGACGAGTTCCACGTAACCGGACCCTGGGGTGCGCGACACATTCGGATCGTAGCAGGACCCAAAATCAGTGAGTAATTGCATACAAACCTGGCCGGAATAGGTCAAAACTGCGAGTTTTCACGAGTTAGCCATAACCGGACCACGGTGTTCCCGAAACTTTTGGATCACATCATGACCCAAAATCAGTGAGTAATAGTATACAAACCTGGCCGGAATAGGGCAAAACTGCGAGTTTTGACTAGTTCCCCGTAAACAGACCATAGGGTTCCCGAAATATTCCAATCATAGTAGGACCCAAAATGAGTGACTAATAGCATACAAAAGTGGCCAGAATAGGCCACAATTGCGAGTTTTCACGAGTTCCCGTAACCGGACCCCGGGGTTGCCGGAATGTTCGGATCACATCATGACCAAAAATCAGTGACTAATAGCATACAAAAGTGGCCAGAATAGGCCCGGGGTTCGCAAAACATTCGGATCGCAGCATGCTCCAAAATTAGTGAGTAATAGCATACAAACCTGGCCGAATAGGTCAAAACTGCGAGTTTTGACGAGTTCCCCGAAACTGGACCCAGAGTTCCCGAAAAATTTGGAACGCAGGAGGACCCAAAATCAGTGACTAATAGGATACAAACCTAGCCATAATAGGCCACAACTATGAGTTTTGACGAGTTACCTGTAACCGGCCCCAGGGTTCCCGAAGCGTCTAGATCGTAGTAGGACCCGAATTCAGTGACTAATAGCATACAAAACTGGCCAGAATAGGCCAAAATTGCGAGTTTTTAATAGTTCCCTATAACCGGACCACGAGGTTACCGAAACCTCGGATCGCAGCACGACCCAAAATCAGTGAATAATAAGATACAAAATTGCCACAATAGGCCAAAACTGTGAGTTTTGACGAGTTCCACATAACCGGACCCTGGGGTGCGTGACACATTCGGATCGTAGCAGGACCCAAAATCAGTGAGTAATTGCATACAAACCTGGCCGGAATAGGCCAAAACTGCCAGTTTTCATGAGTTTGCCGTAACCGGACCACGGTGTTCCCGAAACTTTTGGATCACATCATGACCCAAAATCAGTGAGTAATAGCATACAAACCTGGCCGGAACAGGGCAAAACTGCGAGTTATGACTAGTTCCCCGAAAACGGATCATAGGGTTCCCGAAATATTCCAATCATAGTAGGACCCAAAATCAGTGACTAATAGCATACAAAAGTGGCCAGAATAGGCCAAAATTGCGAGTTTTCACGAGTTCCCGTAACCGGACCCCGGGGTTGCCGGAATGTTCGGATCACATCATGACCAAAAATCAGTGACTTATAGCATACAAAAGTGGCCAGAATAGACCCGGGGTTCGCAAAACATTCGGATCGCATCATGCTCCAAAATTAGTGAGTAATAGCATACAAACCTGGCCGAATAGGTCAAAACTGCGAGATTTGACGAGTTCCCCGACACCGGACCCAGAGTTCCCGAAAAATTTGGAACGCAGGAGGACCCAAAATCAGTGACTAATAGGATACAAAATTGGCCACAATAGGCCAAAGCTGCGAGTTTTGACGGGTTCCCTATAACTGGACATCGGGGTTCCCGAAGCGTCTGGATCGCAGTAGGACCCAAAATCAGTGATTAATAGCATACAAAAGTTGCCAGAATAGGCCAAAATTGCGAGTTTTTACGACTTCCCCGAAACCTGAGCCCATGGTTCGCAAAACATTCGGATCGCAGCACGATCCAAAATCAGTGAGTAATAGCATATAAACCAGGCCGAAATAGGTCAAAACTGCGAGTTTTGACGAGTTCCCCAAAACCGGACCCTGGGTTCCCAAAATGTTTGGATCGCAGCAGGAACCAAAATCAGTGAGTAATAGCATACAAAACTGGTCGGAATAGACCAAAACCGCGAGTCTTGATAAATTCCACGTAACCGGACCCCGGTGTTCCCAAAATGTTTGGATCGCAGCAGGAACAAAAATCAGTGAGTAATAGCATACAAACCTGGCCATAATAGGTAAAACTAAGAGTTTTGACAAGTTCGCCAAAAACGGACCCCGGGGTTCCCAAAACGTTTGGACCGGAGCACGACCCACAATCAGTGAGTAATAGCATATGAAACTGGCCAGAATAGGGCAAAACTGCGAGTTTTGACGAGTTCCCCGTAAACGGACGCTAGGTTTCCCGAAATATTCCAATCGCAGCAGGACCCAAAATCAGAGACTAATAGCATACAAAAGTGGCCAGAATAGGCGAAAATTGCGAGTTTTGATGAGTTCCGCGTAACCGGAGCCCGGGGTTCCCCAAACATTCGGATTGCAGCACGATCCAAAATCAGTGAGTAATAGCACACAAACCTGACCGGAATAGGTCAAACTGCGAGTTTTGACTAGTTCCCCGAAACCGGACCCAGAGTTCCCGAAAAATTTGGAACGCAGGAGGACCCCAAAATCAGTGACTAATAGGATACAAACCTAGCCATAATAGGCCAAAACTATGAGTTTTGACGAGTTACCTGTAACCGGCCCCAGGGTTCCCGAAGCGTCTAGATCGTACTACGACCCGAATTCTGTGACTAATAGCATACAAAACTGGCCGGAATAGGCCAAAATTGCGAGTTTTTAAGAGTTCCCTATAACCAGACCACGAGGTTACCGAAACGTCGGATCGCAGCACGACCCAAAATCAGTGAATAATAGGATACAAAATTGCCTCAATAGGCGAAAACTGTGAGTTTTGACGAGTTCCACGTAACCGGACCCTGGGTGCGCGACACATTCGGATCGTAACAGGACCCAAAATCAGTGAGTAATTGCATACAAACCTCGCCCGAATAGGCCAAAACTGCGAGTTTTCACGAGTTAGCCGTAACCGGACCACGGTGTTCCCGAAACTTTCGGATCACATCATGACCCAAAATCAGTGAGTAATAGCATACAAACCTGGCCGGAATAGGGCAAAACTGCGAGTTTTGACGAGTTCCCCGTAAACGGACTATAGAGTTCCCGAAATATTCCAATCATAGTAGGACCCAAAATCAGTGACTAATAGCATACAGAAGTGGCCAGAATAGGCCAAAATTGCGAGTTTTCACGAGTTCCCGTAACCGGACCCCGGGGTTGCCGGAACGTTCGGATCACATCATGACCAAAAATGAGTGACTAATAGCATACAAAAGTGGCCAGAATAGGCCCGGGGTTCGCAAAACAATCGGATCGCAGCATGCTCCGAAATTAGTGAGTAATAGAATATAAACCTGGCCGAATAGGTCAAAACTGCGAGTTTTGACGAGTTCCTTGAAACCGGACCCTGGGGTTCCCAAAATGTTTGGATCGCAGCAGGAACCAAAATCAGTGAGTAATAGCATACAAAACTGGTCGGAATACACCAAAACCGCGAGTTTTGATAAATTCCCCGTAACCGGACCCCGGTGTTCCCAAAATGTTTGGATCGCAACAGGAACACAAATAAGTGAGTAATAGCATACAAACCTGGCCAGAATAGGTAAAACTAAGAGTTTTGACAAGTTCGCCAAAAACGGACCCCGGGGTTCCCAAAACGTTTGGACCGGAGCAGGACCCAAAATCAGTGAGTAATAGCATATGAAACTGGCCAGAATAGGGCAAACTGCGAGTTTTGACGAGTTCCCCGTAAACGGACCCTAGGTTTCCAGAAATATTCCAATCGCAGCAGGACCCAAAATCAGTGACTAATAGCATACAAAAGTGGCCAGAATAGGCGAAAATTGCGAGTTTTGATGAGTTCCGCGTAACCGGAGCCCGGGGTTCACAAAACATTCGGATCGCAACACGATCCAAAATCAGTGAGTAATAGCATACAAACCTGACCGGAATAGGTCAAACTGCGAGTTTTGACTAGTTCCCCGAAACCGGACCCAGAGTTCCCGAATAATTTGGAACGCAGGAGGACCCAAAATCAGTGACTAATAGGATACAAACCTAGCCATAATAGGCCAAAACTATGAGTTTTGACGAGTTACTTGTAACCGGCCCCAGGGTTCGCGAAGCGTCTAGATCGTTGTACGACCCGAATTCAGTGACTAATAGCATACAAAACTGGCCGGAATAGGCCAAAATTGCGAGTTTTTAAGAGTTCCCTATAACCAGACCATGAGGTTACCGAAACGTCGGATCGCAGCATGACCCGAAATCAGTGAATAATAGGATACAAAAATTGCCACAATAGGCAAAACTGTGAGTTTTGACGAGTTCCACGTAACCGGACCCTGGGGTTCGCGACACATTCGGATCGTAGCAGGACCCAAAATCAGTGAGTAATTGCATACAAACCTGGCCGGAATAGGCCAAAACTACGAGTTTTCACGAGTTAGCCGTAACCGGACCACGGTGTTCCCGAAACTTTCGGATCACATCATGACCCAAAATCAGTGAGTAATAGCATACAAACCTGACCGGAACGGGGCAAAACTGCGAGTTTTGACGAGTTCCCCCGTAAACGGACCATAGGGTTCCCGAAATATTCCAATCATAGCAGGACCCAAAATGAGTGAGTAATAGCATACAAACCTGGCCGAATAGGTCAAAACTGCGAGTTTTCACGAGTTCCCCGACACCGGACCCAGCGTTCCCGAAAAATTTGGAACGTAGGAGGAACCAAAATCAGTGACTAATAGGATACAAAATTGGCCACAATAGGCCAAAGCTGCGAGTTTTGACGAGTTCCCTATAACCGGACATCGGGGTTCCCGAAGCGTCTGGATCGCAGTAGGACCCAAAATCAGTGATTAATAGCATACAAAAGTTGCCAGAATAGGCCAAAATTGCGAGTTTTTAACACTTCCCCAAAACCTGAGCCCGGGGTTCGCAAAACATTCGAATCGCAGCACGATCCAATATCAGTGAGTAATAGCATATAAACCTGGCCGGAATAGGTCAAAACTGCGAGTTTTGACGAGTTCCCCGAAACCGGACCCTGGGGTTCCCAAAATGTTTGGATCGCAGTAGGAACCAAAATCAGTGAGTAATAGCATACAAAACTGGTCGGAATAGACCAAAACCGCGAGTTTTGATAAATTCCCCGTAACCGGACCCCGGTGTTCCCAAAATGTTTGGATCGCAACAGGAACAAAAATCAGTGAGTAATAGCATACAAACCTGGCCAGAATAGGTAAAACTAAGAGTTTTTACAAGTTCGCCAAAAACGGACCCCGGGGTTCCCAAAACGTTTGGACCGGAGCAGGACCCAAAATCAGTGAGTAAAACTGCGAGTTTTGACGAGTTCCCCGTAAACGGACCATAGGGTTCCCGAAATATTCCAGTCATAGCAGGACCCAAAATGAGTGAGTAATAGCATACAAACCTGGCCGAATAGGTCAAAACTGCGAGTTTTGACGAGTTCCCCGACACCGGACCCAGCGTTCCCGAAAAATTTGGAACGCAGGAGGAACCAAAATCAGTGACTAATAGGATACAAAATTGGCCACAATAGGCCAAAGCTGCGAGTTTTGACGGGTTCT